>NC_041383.1:825465107-825465949 GCF_002162155.2 Triticum dicoccoides | reverse complement strand
GCGGCGGGGCGATGGCGAGTCGGCCTGGCCACCGGAGTCGGCCGGGCGAGGTCAACGGCGAGCGCCCCCTCTTCCTCCTCCTTCTCCGTGGGGAAAGCGGCGGGGCAGCGGCGTCGGGAGAGGAGAGGGCGGCGTCGCGGCGTCTCACGGCGTCGGGGCGGCGTCGCGGCGTCGGGGCGGCGTCGAGGCGGCGGGGCAGCGGCGTCGGGAGAGGAGAGGAGAGGGGAGGGGAAGGGGATCGAGGGCGAGGGCGAGAAGGGGATCGAGGGTCGGGGAGGAAAAATATGGATGGGGGCACAATACTAATGGCGCACCACCCCCCGGTGCGCCATAAGTATATCCACACTAATGGCGCACCTCACCCTGGTGCGCCATTAGTACTTTTTTTTTATTTCTGCTCGAGCCAACAGGTTATCTCCCACCTGACCTGATCCACACCAAGTCCCCTCTACTAACTCGACTGGTCAGTAGCCAGTTCTCACACCAGGAGGTCCTGGGTTCGAATCCCAGGCTCCACAAATTTTTTTTATCATTTAAAAAGCTGTTTGATACTTATTTGTGTTTAAATATGTTCAAACTTGTTTAAATAATAACAGTAATATTTTTTTATAAGACAGTAGCATTTAAAAAGCTGTTTGATACTTATTTTTTTTATAAGACGGTGCGCGGGGTGCGGGGGGTCGGCGGTGGCGGTTGGGTAGGGGAATCGAGGGTGCGGTGGGTCGGCGGCGGCGCCCGGTGGACTTGGGGGGTGCTCGGCGCCGAGGGGGACCGGATCTGGCGAGGTGGGATAGCGGTCGAGATGGAGGGGGATCGAGGTGGGCTCCACAAATATTTTTTTT
>NC_041383.1:825413023-825464392 GCF_002162155.2 Triticum dicoccoides | reverse complement strand
TTTTTTTATAAGACGGTGCGCGGGGTGCGGGGGGTCGGCGGCGGCGGTTGGGTAGGGGAATCGAGGGTGCGGGGGGTCGGCGGCGGCGGCCGGTGGACTGGGGGGTGCTCGGCGGCGAGGGGGGCCGGATCTGGCAAGGTGGGATAGCGATCGAGATGGAGGGGGATCGAGATCGAGTGTCCATGAAATTTAAAAATATTCATGATAGTTCAAAAAGTACCCATGAAATACAATCGAGAAATGAAGGCTACGATTTAAATACAATCGATCTTAGCTAGCTATCTGTTCACAATCTTCTTGCCCTTCTTTTTCGCAAATGGAGTTCTTCTGTGGAACGGACGTCCTTTAGGTAGGGTGGTCCTGCTTCTTCTTGTGGTGTATGCTGCTACTTCATCATCGTCGTCATGTTCGATCCTCGGGTCGCCTTACTTGTCGAAGTCTTGCTCATTGGCTACTCCATCCATTCCGATGATCTTCCTTTTGCCTCTCCTCACGACAACACGACTGGGCTTTGGCGGGTCGGTAATGAAGAAGCATTGGTCCACTTGGGAAGCCAGTACCCATGGCTCATTTTTCGCGGTGACGTTTGCGCCCGCGGTCTTGGATTTGGCTTCGGGTATAACCATGGTGGTGAAATACCGGTCTTCTTTTATGACGTTCTTGGCCCATCTGACACGGAACATCGGGACCTTCTCTCCAGCGTAGCTCAGCTCCCAGATCTCCTCGATCCTTCCGTAGTATCTGTCCTTGTCGTTACCGGTGTAGGATTCCATCGTTACCCCGGAGTTCTGATAACCATCGCTCTTCATGTCCTTGGCCTCGGTGTAGAATGTGTAGCCGTTGATATCGTACGCCTCATAGGTCATCAGGTTGTGCTCGGCGCCCTGTGACAAGGCGAATATGAGTTGTTCTTCCGCGGAAGAATCCTCATGTAAAGGGTACGACAGAAGCTTATGCTTGAACCAACGCGTGAAACATGAGTTGTGCTCTTTGAGTATATCTCCGTCCGTCCTCTGTTGGCCTCGGTCATTGTACGTCTTTTTAATAAAGGTTTTGTGCTCTACCAACCAAGGATCGACCACGTCTATGTGTTGTAGCGCGACTAGGTTTGCTCTTTCAAAGTCGGCGAGTCGACCCTCGAAGTCAACATGCATTTCGCGGTGACCCTCACGGTGACCCCATCCAGCGAGCCTGCCGAGGTGCCTGTTGACGGGCAGACCAACGGGGTTCTCGATGCCTAGATAATTCGTGCGGTAGGAGATGCACTCTTCGGTCAGAAAGCCCCTGGCTATGCTTCCTTCTGGACGTGACATGTTGCGAACGTATCCTTTGATGACACCATTCATCCTTTCGAACGGCATCATGCTGTGCAGGAACATCGGCCCGAGTTGGATGATATCCTCCACTATATGGACCAGCAGATGCACCATAACGTCGAAGAATGCGGGCGGGAAGTACATCTCAAGCTCGCATAGTATCACCACGATCTCTTCCTGTAGCCTTCTGAGTTGCCTCACGCCAATCGACTTCCGAGAGATGACGTCGAAGAAGTTGCATAGGCCAAATAGCGTTTCACGGACGTGCGTGTCCATGATCCCACGGATTGCAACTGGAAGTATCTGCGTCATCAGCACGTGACAGTCGTGAGACTTCATCCCGCTGAACTTCTGCTTCGCTGGGTCTAGGTATCTGCTTATCTTCCCCGCGTAACCGTAAGGAAGTTTTACTCCTAGGAGGCAGGTGAAAAACTGCTCGATCTCCTCCTGACTTAGAGTGAAGCACGCGGGAGGGTAGTCATTTCCGGTCTTCTTGGCCTTTTTGCCTTTGCGATGACTTTCTGTGTCCTTCTTTGCCTCATCATCATCATCATCATCATCATCATCATCATCATCATCATCATCATATATAGCGTGAAGCTCCTGCCTGATGCCCATTGATTTCAAGTCTGCCCTTGCTTTCGGCCCATCTTTGGTCCTCTCTGGCATGTTGAGCAGGGTACCAAGCAGACTCTCGCACACGTTCTTCGTGATATGCATGACATCAAGGCTGTGAGGCACACGGTGGATCTTCCAGTACGGCAAGTCCCAGAAAACAGACCTCGTTTTCCATACCTTCAGCAGCGGCTCTGGCGCCTTTCGCTTCTTTCCCGGCTCTGGCGCCTTTTGCTTCTTTCCCGGCAGTGGGCAGTCTTTCCAATTTTTCAACAGCTTGTCTATTTCCTCGCCGCTCCTCGTACACGGGCGTTTTCGGGGTTCTGTTTCACCATCGAACAGATCCTTGCGTTTCCTCCACGGGTCATCGTCGCGAAGCCACCTTCGATGTCCCATGAACACGGTTTTCGAAGACTCGGGATCTCTATCTAGCTGGCGATACGTTGTGTCATCCATGCACCTTACGCATCCAGAAAATCCGTGGACTACCTGCCCCGCAAGATATCCGTAACCGAGATAGTCGTGCACCGTCGTGAGCAGTGCGGCTCTCATAGGGAAATACTCTTTCTCTGCGGCGTCCCACGTATTGGCTGGCGTTTTCCACAGCGTGTCAAGCTCCTCTTTCAGCAGCCCCAGATACAGATTGATGTCGTTCCCTGGTTGTTTCGGCCCTTCAATTAGCATACTCATGTGAATGTACTTCCTCTTCATGCACAACCAGGGGGGAAGGTTGTACATCCACACAAACACAGGCCAGGTGCTATGTGTGCTTCTCTGGCTGCCAAACGGATTGACTCCATCGGTGCTCGCGCCCAGCACGATGTTCCTTGGATCGTTCCCAAATTCTGGGTATTCAAAGTTCAATGCTTGCCACTGGCTCGCATCCTTAGGGTGACTCAGCATCTTGTCTTTTTTATCTATCTCCGGATCATTTGCGTCATCTTCTCACTTCTTCTCCTCCCTATCCGCGTGCCAACGTAGGAGCTTTGCTACCTTAGGATTCGCGAAATACCGCTGCAGACGAGGAGTGATCGGAAAGTACCACACCACTTTTCGAGGAGCTTTCTTCCTCTTCTTGTATCGAGTGACACCGCACACCGGACATATTGTAGACTCCGCGTGCTCGTCCCGATAAATGATGCAATTGTTCATGCACACATGGTATTTCACGTGCGGTAAATCCAGAGGACACACGATTTTCTTCGCCTCCTCCAAACTGGTCGGGCACTTGTTCCCCTTGGGAAGACGTTCGTGCCAGAATGACATGTTCTCGTCGAAGCATGCGTCGGTCATTTTGTGTTTTACCTTCATCTCCAGGGCCATGAGCATTACTTTCAGGCGGGTATCCTCGGGCCTGCATCCTTCATACAATGGAGTAACCGCGTCTAACTCAAGTTGATCCATCTTGGCTTTCTCTCGGGCGGCAGCTCTTGCGTTATCCGTCTGCTTGAGAAGCAGCTCTTGAATATGAGGGTCCTGCACCCAGCCCATCGATGGTCCAGCGTCGTCTGCTCCGCCGGCATCATCGTCTTCATGATCATGCCCGTCGCCTGCTCCGGCATCTTCCTCATCATCATGTCCTGCATCTTCTACATGATGACTTGTGTACAGCATCACAGTCGTGATCATCTCCTGGGGATTCTTCGTCTTCTCGCCCGCCCGAGCCGCGGTGGTTGTCTTGCTGCCCTTCCTCATTTCTTGCCCGGCCCGCATGGACGACTTCGTAGTCATCTTCATCACCTTGCCACCGATAGCCATCCATGAAACCACGCAACAGCAGGTGGTCCCGCACCTGCCCGGAATCCGGGTCCGCAATAAGGCTCTTCAGCTTGCATCTTCGACACGGACATCTTATCTCCGTCTCGTTCTTTTGAAGCATCTCGGCCTTCGCGGACCTCAAAAACCTATTCACGATGCCTTCGGTCATCGTGCGGACCATGGTTGCCTGCGGGGTAGAGCAAAACGATATTTTAGAACCAAACAAAAATTTGGCATGACCTTCCCTAAAAATAGGACCAAAAAGAATGCTTAATGCCAAAATTCTCGCCGAAACGGGAATGAATCAACATTCCGGCAAAATATTGGCAACTATCGCATATCAAATACCGGTACACCTCCAAACACAAACACATATGCAACACCACAAACATATGCAACACCACGAACATACATAGATCTAGCTAGGCCGTAAAAAGTGCATGTGCACATTGTTGTAAGGAGAACAACCTAAATATAGCTTCCCCCCTTACTTACCTATTAAAACAAGGTAATTTAACCACTTAATTTGAATGAATCTATGGTGGAAATGAGGTGAAAAAGAGGAGGCACCCGAGACAAGGAGGAGGTGGAGAGAATGAAGTGGGGAGAAAGTGAGTGTGTGGGTAGGAGAGGCTGTCCCAAATATCTTGTTGCTGCCCACTTACTAATGGCGCACCTCTTGCATGGTGCGCCATTAGTACTTACAACTACTAATGGCGCATTTGGGCAGGATACGCCATTAGTATGTTTGGATAGGCGCACTAGTTCAAAAAAAAAACTATACTAATGGCGCACCCACTGCCAGGTGCGCCATTAGTAGTTACAACTACTAATGGCGCACTTAGGCAGGATGCGCCATTAGTATGTTTGGATAGGCGCACTAGTTCAAAAAAAAAGTTTCTATACTAATGGTGCACCTGCTGCCTAGTGCGCCATTAGTAGTTACAACTACTAATGGCGCACTTTGCCGGGATGCGCCATTAGTATGTTTGGACAGACGCACTAGTTAAAAAAAAATTGATACTAATGGCGCACCCGTAGCATGGTGCGCCATTAGTTGTTTAAACTCTAATGGCGCATCAGATTGTGGTGCGCCATTAGTATATACTAATGGTGCACCATCTTTCTGGTGCGCCATTAGTGTCAATCCCATCTATAGCCATTTTCCTAGTAGTGATGCATCAGCCATAGGATCTATCATGTATGCAATGCTGTGTACCAGACCTGATGTATGCCTTGCTATAAGTTTAGCAGGGAGGTACCAAAGTAATCCAGGAGTGGATCACTGGACAGCGGTCAAGAACATCCTGAAATACCTGAAAAGGACTAAGGATATGTTTCTCATATATGGAGGTGACAAAGAGCTCATCGTAAAAGGTTACGTTGATGCAAGCTTTGACACTGATCCGGACGATTCTAAATCGCAAACCGGATACATGTTTACATTAAACGGTGGAGCTGTCAGTTGGTGCAGTTCTAAACAAAGCGTCGTAGCGGGATCTACATGTGAAGCGGAATACATAGCTGCTTCGGAAGCAGCAAATGAAGGAGTCTGGATGAAGGAGTTCATATCCGATCTAGGTGTCATACCTAGTGCATCGGGTCCAATGAAAATCTTTTGTGACAATACTGGTGCAATTGCCTTGGCAAAGGAATCCAGATTTCACAAAAGGACCAAACACATCAAGAGACGCTTCAACTCCATCCGGGATCTAGTCCAGGCGGGAGACATAGAGATTTGCAAGATACATACGAATCTGAATGTTGCAGACCCGTTGACTAAGCCTCTTCCACGAGCAAAACATGATCAGCACCAAGGCTCCATGGGTGTTAGAATCATTACAGTGTAATCTAGATTATTGACTCTAGTGCAAGTGGGAGACTGAAGGAAATATGCCCTAGAGGCAATAACAAAGTTATTATTTATTTCCTTATAATCATGATAAATGTTTATTATTCATGCTAGAATTGTATTTACCGGAAACATAATACATGTGTGAATACATAGACAAACAGAGTGTCACTAGTATGCCTCTACTTGACTAGCTCGTTAATCAAAGATGGTTATGTTTCCTAACCATGAACAATGAGTTGTTATTTGATTAACGATGTCACATCATTAGTAGAATGATCTGATTGACATGACCCATTCCATTAGCTTAGCACCCGATCGTTTAGTATGTTGCTATTGCCTTCTTCATGACTTATACATGTTCCTATGACTATGAGATTATGCAACTCCCGTTTATCGGAGGAACACTTTGGGTACTACCAAACGTCACAACGTAACTGGGTGATTATAAAGGAGTACTACAGGTGTCTCCAATGGTCGATGTTGGGTTGGCGTATTTCGAGATTAGGATTTGTCACTCCGATTGTCGGAGAGGTATCTCTGGGCCCTCTCGGTAATACACATCACATAAGCCTTGCAAGCATTACAACTAATATGTTAGTTGTGAGATGATGTATTACGGAACGAGTAAAGAGACTTGCCGGTAACGAGATTGAACTAGGTATTGGATACCAACGATCGAATCTCGGGCAAGTAACATACCGATGACAAAGGGAACAACGTATGTTGTTATGCGGTCTGACCGATAAAGATCTTCGTAGAATATGTAGGAGCCAATATGGGCATCCAGGTCCCGCTATTGGTTATTGACCGGAGACGTGTCTCGGTCATGTCTACATTGTTCTCGAACCCGTAGGGTCCGCACGCTTAAGGTTACGATGACAGTTATATTATGAGTTTATGCATTTTGATGTACCGAAGGTTGTTCGGAGTCCCGGATGTGATCACGGACATGACGAGGAGTCTCGAAATGGTCAAGACGTAAAGATTGATATATTGGAAGCCTATATTTGGATATCGGAAGTGTTCCGGGTGAAATCGGGATTTTACCGGAATACCGAGAGGATTACCGGAACCCCCCGGGAGCTATTTGGGCCATAGTGGGCCTTAGTGGAAAAGAGAAGGGGCTGCCCTAGATGGGCTGCGTGCCCCCCCCTTCCCCTAGTCCTATTAGGACTAGGAGAGGTGGCCGGCCCCCTCCTCCTCTTTTCCCCTCCGAGGAATCCTAGTTGGACTAGGATTGGAGGGGGAATCCTACTCCCAGAGGGAGTAGGACTCTCCTGCGCCTCCCCCCCTTTGGCCGGCCAGCCTCCCCTCCTCTCCTCCTTTATATACGGAGGCAGGGGCACCTCTAAACAAACAAGTTGACACAAGTTGATCCACGTGATCTATTCCTTACCCGTGTGCGGTGCCCCCTGCCACCATATTCCTCGATAATACTGTAGCGGAGTTTAGGCGAAGCCCTGCTGCTGTAGTTCATCAAGATCGTCACCACGCCGTCGTGCTGACGAAACTCTTCCCCGACACTTTGCTGGATCGGAGTCCGGGGATCGTCATCGAGCTGAACGTGTGCTCGAACTCGGAGGTGCCGTAGTTTCGGTGCTTGATCGGTTGGATCGAGAAGACGTACGACTACTTCCTCTACGTCGTGTCATCGCTTCCGCAGTCGGTCTGCGTTGGGTACGTAGACAATACTCTCCCCTCGTTGCTATGCATCACATGATCTTGCGTGTGCGTAGGAATTTTTTTTTGAAATTACTACGAAACCCAACAGGGTGCTCCTGTGGTATAAGTTATCACGGTCGAGAGGAGGTATATATATCGACCGCCCCTCATGTCGAAGTTATCCAGGAGGGGGTTATATCGACAACGACGCGACATACATACATGGGGAAATAATGTTATCGGGGAGAGGGTATATCGACCCTCCCCCTCGTGTTGAAGTTATCGGGAGGGGGTATATCTACAACGACATACCCGATAAAAAATAAGAATACAAAAGAAGAAATAAAAAGAGGAGAAGAAGAAAGGAATAGAAGAGAAGCAATCGAAGAAAAAAAATTAGAAAAAAGGAGAAGAAGAAAGGAATAGAGGAGAAGAAGAATAAAATAGAAAAAATTCTATTTTTTTCTTCTTCTCCTCTATTCCTTTTTCTATTTTTTTTCTTCTCCTCTATTCCTTTCTTCTTCTCCTCTTCTTTTTCTTCTTTTTTCCTCTTCTTATTTATTTCTCCTCTTCTTCCTCTCCTCTTGTTCTTTCTTCCCTCTTCTTGTTTTATTTTTTCCTATCCTTCTTTTTCTTCTTCTTCCTTCTTAATATCATTTAGCAACTTCTGCAATGATAGGGGGGGGTGCTCCCATGGTCTAAAATCGGTCTATGCACGATAAAAAATTCTGAAAAAATTACATCTATGAAACCTCGACGTCCCCGCCTCTCTCATGAACAAA
This sequence comes from Triticum dicoccoides, assembly GCF_002162155.2. Classification (NCBI taxonomy): domain Eukaryota; kingdom Viridiplantae; phylum Streptophyta; class Magnoliopsida; order Poales; family Poaceae; genus Triticum; species Triticum dicoccoides. Next base: position 825,456,404 of record NC_041383.1, on the reverse strand, counting down.
AAAAACTATGAATAAAAAAACATCATGTTCTATAGAAATTACATCTATCATATTTCATCCACATCCATGCATACATCATATATGTGATCATCTATGAAAAAAACATCATATTCTATAAAAAATCATCATATATATATGAACAAAAACAATTATGATAACAAGCATATATATGAAAAAATAAGCATATACATATGAAAAAAACAAGCACATATATATAAATGAAAAAAAATGGCGCCGGCCGGACCAAGTGAGGAGGAGCGCGGGGTCGACGGCGAGGACATTGACGGGGCAGTGGGCGCGCGCTCGGGGTAGGGGGCGATGGCGACGGCGACGACAAGGGCGGGCTGGGGCAGCGCGCGTGAGGGCAGGGGAGCGGGCGACGGCGATCAAGGGCGCGGGCCGGCAACGGCGATGGCGGGGGCGGCAGGCGTTGTCGGGGCAGCCTGGCGGCCTCGATGTCGTCGGCGTCGTTGGGGGCGGCAACTTTGAGATGACGGTGAAAATTTCCTAAGTGTGAACTTATATAGCAAAGCCTCTAGTCCTGGTTGGTGCCACAAACCAAGACTAAAGGTGGCATTAGTCCCGGTTGGTGGCACCAACCGGGACCAAAGGCCTCTTTTCAGCAGCCCAAAGGGCGAGAAGCAGAGGCCTTTAGTCCCGGTTGGTGCCACCAACCGGGACCAAAGGCCTTGCACAGCGCGATGCAGTGGGAAGTTTAGTCCCACCTTGCTAGCTGAGAGATCTCAGCACCTGTTTATAAGCTGCGTTGCTGCTCAGGTGCTGAGCTCCTCTCTAATATGCAGGCATTAGTTGCCTACCCTTGTCACTGCCGTGTTGGGCCTAATGGGCCTACGGGCCTGCATCCTGGCCCATGTAGAGATGGGTTTCTAGTCGTATGTAGGTTGTGTGGCCCATTAGGCGACATTTTTTTTACTTTTTCCAGTATTTTTTTGTTTTTTGAATTAATTATTTTCTTTTCATTTTTGCTTTATTTTTTTATTCTTTTTGCTTTTAGCTCAGAATAATTATAATCTTTCTGTTACTCCATTAGTTTCCAAATTTTAATAGTTTAAATTTTTAATTCTTTGAAATTTGTGTAAATCACTAGTTTGTGAATAACTTCACTATAAAAAAATTTGAGTGATTCTTTTTCTTGCTATTTAATATTACTGTGTTTTATCATTATATTCAAAAAAGATTTTGTTATTTTAGTTTCTATCAAAAAAATCTTTATGAAAATTCTTTTTGCTACTAAAGTTTCTAACAAAAAATTCTTTATGATAATTCTTTCTGCTTTTCATGTTTTGAACAGAAAATACTTTTGATAATTTTAGTTGCGTAAATTTTATATAATTTTAGTTTAAAAAATACTAGAGGTTTATAAAAGATTTTTAGTTGATTCCTTTTGCTATTAGAGTTTTATAAAATCATTTACTATTTTTTTTGAGCTATAAGACCTTGAAATCGAAAAGCATTTCAAATGAACTCTGAAATGGTTGAAAGTTGGCATGGTATCATCATTTCACTCACATAGCCTGTGCTAAAAAGTTGAGAGGGTTATGGGAAAAACTGGATATATTTCGTGTACAAAATGGACAATCTCTTTCGAAGTATCAGGGTTTAATACGGAAACTCGTCTGTTACAAAGGGATTTCATTTTTTTGAACTTATTTGAACTCCATTGTTTTTCTGTGTTCAAAATGCATCATTCAAAGCCACACCATCAATTTACAACCCTTTCTGACTACATTTGTTATTTTTCATGCATTTACCGATTATTCTGAGCTATAAGACCATGAAATTGAAAAGCATTTGAAATGAACTCTGAAAAGGTTTCAAGTTGGCATGGTATCATCATTTCACCCACATAGCATGTGCGAGAAAGTAGAGAGGGTTACGGCAAAAACTGGATGCACTTCGTGTACAAAACAGACAATCTCTTTCAAAGTATTAGGGTTTCATACGGAAACTCGTCTATTACAAAGGGATTTCATTTTTTTAACTTATTTGAACTCCATATTTTTCTGTGTTCAAAATGCACCATTCAAAGCCACATCATCAATCTACAACCCTTTCTGACTACATTTATTATTTTTCATGCATTTACTGATTATTTTGAGCTATAAGACCATGAAATTGAAAAGCATTTGAAATGAACTCTGAAAAGGTTGAAAATTGGCATGGTATCATCATTTCACCCACATAGCATGTGCGACAAAGTAGAGAGGGTTACGGCAAAAACCGGATGCACTTCGTGTACAGAACGGACAATCTGTTTCGAAGTATCAGAGTTTCATACGTAAACTCGTCTATTACAAAGGGATTTCATTTTTTTGAAATTATTTGAACTCCATAGTTTTTCTGTGTTCAAAATGCACCATTCAAAGCCACATCATCAATTTACAACTCTTTCTGACTACATTTGTTATTTTTCATGTATTTACTGATTATTTTGAGCTATAAGATCATGAAATTGAAAAGCATATGAAATGAACTCTGAAAAGGTTTCATGTTGGCATGGTATCATCATTTCACCCACATAGCATTTGCGAGAAAATAGAGAGGGTTACGGCAAAAACTGGATGCACTTCGTGTACAAAACGGATAATCTCTTTCGAAGTATCAGAGTTTCATACGGAAACTTGTCTGTTACAAAGGGATTTCATTTTTTTTTGAACTTATTTGAACTCCATATTTTTCTGTGTTCAAAATGCACCATTCAAAGCCACATCATCAATTTACAACCCTTTCTTACTACATTTGTTATTTTTCATGCATTTACTGATTATTTTGAGCTATAAGACCATGAAATTGAAAAGCATTTGAAATGAACTTTGAAAAGGTTCCAAGTTGGCATGGTATCATCATTTCACCCACATATCATCATTAATAGAAGTTCATCATCATATTAAAACCAAAGTACATACATAGTTCTCATTGAACAACATATAGCTCTCCAGAGCATCTAATTAAACCATACATTGAAATTATGTAAAACATTTCAATGCAACAACAAATGCGTTCGTAATCGCAACCAAGGTAACAACTGATCCAACTGCATAATGATACCAAGCCTCAGTATGAATGGCATATTTTCTAATATTTTTAATCTTCAACTGCATTGCATCCACCTTGATCTTGTGAGCATGGACGACATCAGTAACATGCAACTCCAATATCATCTTCTCCTCCTCAATTTTTCTTATTTTTTTCCTTCAAGTAATTGTTTTCTTCTTCAACTAAATTTAACCTCTCGACAATAGGGTCGGTTGGAATTTTCGGTTCAACAACCTTCTAGATAAATAAAATCTATATCACATTGGTCGGCATAATTGTCATAAACAATAAATGAACCAAATAGTTATGAAAAGATAATATATACCACATCTGAATCATAGACAGGACGAGGGCCGATGGGGGCGGATACCAAAACCATCGCACTATATAATAACAAGGAATAATAAAAGTAAGAAAATTAGACAAGTATCTATCTAAAGTAAGATTTTTTTCTTTGAGACAGAAGATAAGAACAAGAGGCTCACCATGGTGGTGCCGGCGACGAGATCGACGCAGGCGATCGACGGCGGTGAAGACGGGGACGGGACGTGATGGACCGCTAAACCTAGACAAATCTCGGGGAAAATGCAGCTCGGAGGTCGAGTTTCGAGACGAGAAAGATTAACTAGTGCTGGGGCATTTCATCGAACACCTCATTTGCATAGGAGGTGAACTAGAGCACCCAAATGCCCTCCCCTCACCGGCTTGAAAAAACAGAGCACTGTGGAGTGCTCTGCCGCGGCGATGGATATATATAGGCAAATTATTTGTCCCGGTTCATGCCGCGGTATATATAGGCAAATTATTTGTCCCAGTTCGTGGCACGAACCGGGACTAAAGCCACCCCTTCTATATCGGTTCAAGGCATGAACCGATACCAATGTCTGTGGGCCAGGAGCGCGGCCCATTGGTCCCGGTTCGTGCCTAAAACCGGGACAAATGGATCCGGACAAATCGGGACCAATGCCCTCGAGGCCCCGGCCGGCCCCCTGGGCTCATGAACCGAGACTAATCCCCCCATGGGTCCCGATTCATGAGGAACCGGGACCAATGGGCTGGTCAGGCCCGAACGATAGCCCTGTTTTCTACTAGTGTTCATACACTTACTAAGTTGACTGGTCAACTCTTGTGCTTAGATGTTCAAACTAGTCCTACTTTACTCTTTAATGTGGACCCATCTTGCTTTCTGCATTAAGAGATCATGTATAAAGGGAGTTTATTTTAAATTTGTGTCAGTCTGAAACAATCATCCAAGGCGAAATCTGGTCCATGTAAAACTGTTACAGAAAACTAGTAAATATTTCCTCCGTCCGGAAATACTTGTCATCAAAATGGATAAAAGGGATGTGTCTAGACGTATTTTAGTTCTAGACGCATCTTCTTTTATTCATTTTGATGACAAGTATTTCCGGACGGAGGGAGTATTTCTTTTGAGACATGAAACCAACTGCCGTCCTCCTCATTTTCTAGGAGGAGAAACCGTCGATATGGGCACGCAGGTCGTCACACAGGCCTGAGAAAAAGGTAATACTTAAAGACGAAAGAAAGACAGAAAGTACAAGTAGAAACCACAGAGCTAAGAACATAAACCATACAAGAAGTCGCAGATGCAGTGATTCCAGAGTTACGATGCACCAAAACACATAAAATGCATACAGATACAACATGTCCTAGAGATGCAAACTGGGAACTGATAGTCTCAGATGCAGTGATTCTGTCGTTTTCATAAGTTACAACAAGATTGCGAGTGTACAAACTGGGAACTGATAGTTATGGGATTGCACATGGAATTATTGATGGGATAATAAAAGTGCTAAAATGGATAGGCTCCTACAGAGAAATAATGCAGCTATGGCTTCCTGCTCGCCTGTCATTGAAAGAAGAAAACAAGGTCAGTATGTTAGAGTAATCCAAACACATGTGTATTAGTTTGGCTAGTACGTAGAGTCATGTTAGGGTTGTTGGACATGTTGGCTGTGTGCATCATGCTATGCAGAGGCCGGGCATTCTTCAATGCGGTTGTATCACCTCGATATATCAATTGAATGAAATATTCTTTATCGAAAAAATGTTAGGGTTAGCAAAGGTGATCAAGCTTGCCTGTGATTAGTAGAGTCCGGTTAGGTGCGTTGGCTTGTGCCAGTCATGTTAGGAATGTTGAGTCCGGGTCAGTTTCATGTAGTAGTCCGGCTTGGTGTCTATGTACGAGTACTAGTCATGTACGAGTATTAGTTGGAGTCGGCTTTGTAAGCCATCCTTTCTCACCCTGCGTCTATATATACATAGGCAGGGCTAGCTATTGTAACACAGAGAAAACCAGAAAAAAAATAAAGAGAAATTTAAAGGGTACAAGACGTATCCTTGGCTAACAGTTTTGTGCGCGCATGTGTTCATCGTGATTTGATGTGATCGATCCTATGGACGATTTTCAACACAGTAAAGCCTATGTGGCAAATAAAAAAAGGAAGAGTTTCACGACATAACAGCACACAGTTTTACAATACCGAAAGAGGGTTTCCCCCCTTTGTATTCCAAAGCAAACCACCATAGTACATATCACAATGCTGGGGCAAGCAGCACATCAGGCCCAAAGAAAAAGAAAAAAAAATAAATGCCAACAGCGGCAGCTCGACAAAGCGAGGCAGAACCGCGACCGCAGCGCCCTCCGGAACAAACCACCACAGCTCGAGGCTCCGATCTACCGCGAACTAAGCAGCACCTCCAAGAAGGAATGCGACCCCGACGACACTGCTGCCCGGACAATTCCTAGGGTTTCCCCCAGTGCGCGGAGGGAGGTGGGGGATAGCTACTCCCGACACCCTCCAAGAAGGGACAGTGGCACCCGCTGGTGTCACCGCATCGGAGCCGGACGAACCGGCAAGGATTTCTCCGGCACGCCAAACCCCACCGGCCAATCGAAGCCGACCAACCAAACCACCGCCCAACCATGCGCCATCACGGTTGCACCGCCACCAACGCCGTCTTGCTGCGAGCACCACCACGAGGTCAAGAAGACCGGAGAGAAGATCCAAGCAATGGGAGCAGCAGCACCAAGGCCGACCAGGAGGGAACCACCTCCACCGCCGTCGTGCGGGAGGCTCGCGCCTCCGGCACCGTCGCGGTAGCCGTCCGGACACGGCAGCGGGGCATACCAGGCCACCCCTGGCCCGGCCAGGCCCGAAATGGGCCCGCTAAGCCCCGCCGGCCACGCTGCAGCAGGCTGGCGTCGACGCCACCAGCCCCCGCCGATCATCGCTGCTCGCCACCGCTTCCTGATGGCCGCGCCAACGCCATGCCAGACGCCTGCCCGCCCAGGCCCAGATGGGACCCGAAGGGCCCAGATCTGGGCCGGGCGGGCGCCGCCAGCCCGCGCCGCCGCGCAGCCCCGCCGCCAATGGCGCCGCTGCCGCCCGGAGCTCGCCCCCGTCGCCGCAGGAGACCCCGCCGCCGCACAGGACCGCCGCCGCCTGAAGACACCGCCGGAGCGCTCCGTCCCGCGCCGGAGAAACCCTAGACGGGTAAGGGCCGGGGGCCGCCGCCGCCAACATCGCCCGGGCCAGGCCCGCGGCGGGCGCCGGCGACGGCGGCAGGGAGGAGGAGGAGAGGGGGGAGGGCTCGCGGGGAAGGAGGAGAGGCGCGGCCGGCCGCCCGCGGGGGCGGCGCGGTCGCGGTCGCGGTCGGGAGAGGGTCGAGTCTACGCGTCAGAAGTTGTAATACACTGGTGGGATGGACGAAACCACAGTTTTACAATACATTTAGGTGCCAGCGTACTTTAGTGATACCAATTTAACTTGGATTGCTACCGCATAATACTCCCTCTGTCCCATAATATAAGAGCATTTTTGACACTAGTCTAGTGTCAAAACGTTCTCATATTATGGGACGGAGGGAGTATGTTATAATTGGAGTACATGTTATTTCCGGCGTATAGGGAATTTCGAACAAGAGAGAAGTGAAGGCTGGACAGAAACAACTTCCTGCTGATGTTAGCAAGTTTTTTCAAAGTGTCACATATGTGCAATTACTGTGAACATCGAACATTTCTTTCAGGAAATATTAACAGATCATGATTCCATACGGACTTTTCTTTCCGGAGATATTAACAGATCATGATTGTATACGGACTAAGCATTGGAAGTAACAAGCAGAAACAAGATGGTTGTGTGCATCGATGATGTAGAGGCCGGGGGGTTTAACCTCCTTGTTGAAAAAATCAGTAAGTAAATCCAGGGTACTTTGAAGATGATAGTTTAAGTTGGATTGCTACTGCCTAATGCATCAGTTATTTCCAGTATATAGGGAATTTCGAACAAAATATAAGTAAAAGCTGGACGGGAAATAAGTGTAAGCACAAATACCTTGGCTGGTCATCTATCGGTCTGATCCACTTCCTTTAACTTTGGACATTCGTATATCTCAACCTTCTTTATGTTTGCAACTGCCTCTGCTCCACTAAATGAAACTAGGTCTGGACATTCCGAAATCTTCAGTTCCTCGTGTGATGCAAGATTACTGCTCCAAATGTCACCTGGAATGGATGTTATACTCTGGCACCCACCAATGCTCAGCGAGACTTAAAACAGCATGACTCATTCTTCTGTAGTTTAACAAGTTTGTTCTTTTCAGAGTGCCATCTGTATTGAACGACTGTAAACATTATTACTCTGGTTTTAGTAAATATATAACGAATCAAGACTAAAAAACCTGGCCAGGAAATAAGTGTTAGCACAAATACCTTTGGCGGAACAATCTTATTTTGGGCACTTGTATATCTGCTCCGCTTCCTCTAAGTTTGGGCACTCGTATATAAACACCATTCTTATTTTTCGAACTGCCTTTGCTCCACCAATTGAAACTAGGTTTGGACAATGCGTAATATATAATTCCTCAAGTGTTACAAGATTACCAAGCCAAATGTCACCTGGAATGGATGTTATGCCCTTGCATCCACCGATGCTCAGTGTGACAAGGGATGTGAGGTTCTGTAGGCAGCTGGGAACATATGGAGACATATCCCCGCATCTCCTGAAGATTAGACTTTGGAGAGATGATGGGATCATAAGCCCCCTTGGCCAGTTGAGACTTGGGCAATTAGAAACCACGAGATGTTTCAGATAAGGAAAACTCTCAAACCTTTCAACTGGAAGGGACACTAACTCCCTACAACGGTTGATTTCAATTTTCTCAATAGCAGGTAGATATTCTTGTGTTAAGAGGTCATCAAGGGTTGACAATTCTTCACAGAACTGAACTTGTAGGATAGTAAGGGATGGGAATGATCTAATGCTGCTAGTACCCATAGAAACGGAAAGGCTAGGGGAGCCTCCAATAGAGGTAACCGAGCTGCACCAAATTTCCATCCTCATTAGAGCTGGAAGACTCCACGTTTGTAGTTGTATGGACGTGGCAATGTGGCATTGACAATGAAAGGAGGTGAGGGAGCAGCAGTCAATATTGCAAAAGATACTAGAATGCAATAAATTGAGCTCCTTGAGGGACGGCGAAACCAATCTTTGGAGGCGCATGTTTGGACAATCAGCTATGCACAGTTCTTCAAGGAAATGAAAACCCCCAAAAATCTCAGTTGGTACAGATGCTAACATCTTGCAATCTTTAATTTTAATTTTCTTGATGCCAGGTACATAACTTGGTTGCAGAAAATCTTCTAGGCTTGATAATTTTTTGCACCCATCAATACATAGGTTTGTCAAGGACACGAAAGTACCAGTTGCAGGTAACTCGTTTAGCTTTATGCTCTTCAGTCCAACACAACCTTTAAAATCAAGAGATGTTAAGCCTGGCAAGTTTTGTGGTTGAAAACAGCTTGGGAGCAAGAAACCGACATAATTCTTGACATAGAGACGCTTGAGGCTGATAGGAGGTTGCAGGCCTTCAAGTACTTCTATATCATTGTTGGCTGAATCAATTGTTAGTTCGTTTACTTCAAATTTTTGTAAGCGGGTCAACTTATCAAAGTCAGCGGGTAAGCTCTGTAGCTTGCATTTCTTGGCATATAAAATCTGCATATTATATAGCCAACAGAAAGTTGAAGGAATCCTCTTCAAAGTACATGGTCTGGAGATTTCAAGGTACCGAAGATGCTTCCAATTACCGATACTATTTGGTAATTCATTTGTGAAGGCACAAGACATCACACGCGTACGTGTAAGTTTAGTACACCAGTGGTCCATTACAAAGCATGTTCTTCTCCCCAAATTAATCTTGCAAATTAGGGTGCGCAGCTTCGTGTACTTGCATAGTCTCAACAAGTTGGAATCATCAAATTCACTGCTAGGGAGTATGTATAGATGGCGAACATTCTGGGGAACTTTATCAAAGTCACTCTTATTTCGTAAGATGAAGCAGTCATGCTCTGAAACTTTTTGTGCCATGTCATGCAGCAAGTCATGGATTACATATCCACCATTAACCTTTTGAAAGAAGGACCGCGACACAAGGTCTTCAAAATACTGATAGCAAATATCTTGAATGGGAACATCACCTTGAGGCTCCACAAAGCCTTCTGCTACCCAAATTCCAGCTAAGCATGCCTTCTCAAATTTGTAATCTTTGGGATACACGGCGCAGAATGCAAAGCATTGTTTCAGATAGAATGGTAAATACATGTAGCTCAACCGAAGGGCAGGCAAAATCTCGGTTTCCTTTTGTTTCAACTCCCACAGTTCACTCTCAAGTATAGAACTCCAATGCGATGCTTGATGGTCCATGCTTAACATGCGCCCTAGAGTTTTAGCGGCCAAAGGAGAACCCTTCAATTTAGGGAGTATTCTTCTCCCAATACGCTCTAACTCAGGATCATTGCTAGAACCCTCATATCCAAACGCGCATAACTTGAAGAAATTCCAAAAGACATCGTCCTTTAGACCTTCAACTATAACAGGCTCCATTGTGTGCACGGCCTTGGTAACATTTGGACATCTAGTGGTGACTAACATCGCACTTCCCTCTTGGACACTTGTAAAAGGTGCACAAAACATTTCCCAACACCGCCCACTATCCTTCAAAGCATCATCCCACACATCATCAAGGACTATCAATAACCTTTTATTTTTCACGTGGTTAGAAAGAGCACGCTGAAGAGAATCCAAATTATCAATCTTTGCCTCATTACCATGCATGATTCTATGACCTCTTTACTTAACCTCTTCGCATTGAAGTCATTTGAGACACAAATCCAAATTATTAGCTCGAAGTGAGACTTCACTCGTTGATGGTTGCAGATATGTTGGGCCAAAGTAGTCTTTCCAACACCACCAATTCCAGCTACCACCAAAACAGGAAGACTCGATATTATCGGTTCACCATTAACATGGTTGCTTGATGATGTGCTTGTTGATGCATAGATTGAACTTGTTTCTCTCTTGCGTTTTGGATGCGTTGGTACATTAAGAGATCCCAATATCTGCTTCAGCTCGTTGCCACGACCAAATATCTTTGTTTCGTTTGACAACAAAGAGGTGGTCTCCGGCCTGACTAATTTTTCAAAGAGATGTGTAACTCCACGAAGCCCCATATTCTCCAACTGACTTGAAAGGTGATTCAACCTTGATTGAACATCATTCATTTTGTAGAAGTTGCCATGAATGACCTTATCAAGGAAGTCAATGAAAGGAGATTGGTTTGCATGGCCTTCAACTTGCACCTTCATCTCGTACCATCTGAACTCATCGATAAGGTCCTCAGCCTCAGACACGGCATCCTTGAGACTTGGAAGGAGCTTGGCCACACGCTCTTCATAGCTTTTCCACTCTGCTCCATTAATGAGGTCGTACATTGCAGGAAGAGTGTCGCAGAGTCGTTGTAGGTCACTCTGTAATCGCATTACATCATCCTGGAGACTTTGCTCCTGTGAGCCACTCCATCGGGAGCGCAGAGATGAAATGGCAGATTTTGCCGACTGAAACAAACTGACACACTCATTGATGGCACTAATGATCCCGATGGCAGACAAGCTCATGGTTGGAGGCCCCGCAAAAAAAAAAAGCTCATGGTTGGAGGAGTGGGAATCTGTCTTCGTCCTGTGAGCAAACAGTGGGCAGAATTAGGATTGTGGGTGTAATTTTTGCCCTCGGAATATACAACAAACCACGAAGAAATTATTTTTGCTGTCAGAATATACAACAAGCCACGGAGTAAATTTTGCAGTCAGAATATACAACAAGCCACGAAGAAATTATTTTTGCAGTCAGAATATACAACAAGCCACGAACAAGCTATCGCGCTCGGTAATTATTTTGTCCAGATCCGTGTTACCACCCATGAAATTAGTCTCAATGGATACATCAGCAGCAAATCAGGTTAGAGAAACATCATGAATGATCTGGCACTTATTTGCAAACATTTTGTGCTTTGACAAGAAATCATGTACGTGGAATGCATGTTATACTCAATATATCTGGATGTCGTGACGTGAAATATACACTCCATGTTGTAAATACCAAATTATCTTCTTCTGACTCCTCACACCTTCATAAGACAGAGCGTTCTGCTTGCCCACCCATACTTCTCCCTTCCCAGCCCCAGCTTACTGAAATTAGCCTCGGATTTTATTCTTTGAAAACTGGTGTGTCGAGAGCTAAAGTAGGTTGGTGGTTCAGAGCTAACATAGCTTGCTGAAATTTCCCTTGATTTTTCTTGTTTGAAAACTGGTTTGTTCAGAGCTAAGATATAAGTTGAACGCAGAAGAAGAAATGAAGAAAGTAAAGGTTCAAGCTGACCTGGATCGGTGCGGCTTGCCGTCGACGAGCGACTCCTTCAAATGCTCAGCAGCTGCAGCAGTAGCACCAGAAGGAGAGAAATCTTGGATGGGTTAGAATGTGAGGACGAGCCTAATTAGAATCTCCTCGAAAGTGTCAACCTTCACGTACATACAAATTGTGGGCGGAACCACCAACCACTGTGGCTTTGTTGGTTTCTCCTTGGCGAGAACGCGCAGGTGCTGTGTCATCATTGTATCCTACAATTTTGATGCTAGATGCTCCTTGTTGCATATACTTTCTTAAAATAAAGGAGTCTTTATCCCCCAAGTTGGACCCAGTCGTGAAAACGAATAAATCAAATACGGAACGAGACAAATACAAGTATATTGCATTCGTGAAAAGAAAACAAAGTACCCCCGGGAATAATGTCTTACGTGTTAAAAAAAAGTGAATTATGGAGTCCTAAAAAATGGCCATCTCATCTCGCCGGCAGCAATGAACCATTACTTTTTTTTTTGAAATGGAGGTATACCCCCGGCCTCTGCATCATGATGATGCATGCGGCCTTTTTATTAAAAATTCAGAAAGAGTCATCACAAAGGTCTTACAGCTCGCAAACGGAGCAAAATAAAGCACAAAGACAACCGGTATGGTGATAATAAGGACAAGCTCTCTAGACTCCTATCATGTTATGCGACCGACATCCGAACCGGTTGAATATAACCCGAGCCATCATCTCCCATTGGTTGCCCCCAGTAACCAAAGGCTCCCCGGAGTCCGTAGGAGTGAGTAAGGACCATGTACGGATCCAAACTGTAGCTCTGAAGATAACCTGCAAAAAATTTTGAGTTGTGTTGTCTATTAAAAATCATATCATTTCTGCAGTTCCATATAGCCCATAATAGCGCACATATTCCAATCCGAATATGAGCTGCCGTGATCTTTTCAACCCTAGCTAACCACGTCCCAAACAATGACGCAATATCTACTGGAGGATTGATATTAAAAGCTATATCAATCGTCCTCCAAAGTAACTTTGCAAGTGGGCATTCGATAAATAAATGTTGTATTGTCTCATCCTGAGTACAAAAACAACACCGTGAGTTACCTACCCATCTCCTCTTAAGTAAGTTGTCCTTTATGAGTATTACTTGCTTGTGGACAAACCACATGAAAATTTTGATCCGCAAAGGAACTTTAACCTTCCATATATGAAGGGACCTCGGGATGGGGCCAGAATTAATTAGATCCATATAAAAAGATTTCATCGTAAATATCCCATTTTTAGTTAACTTCCATTTTGTGGAGTCAGGCACACGGAGAGTCGAACTTCAATCAATCTCCGAATCAAGTGCATCCATGTTGTCCATCTCTCACCCACTAACGTACGTCTGAATTGGATGTTCAAGGGAATAGTCTGAAGGACGATACCTATGTAATCTCCCTTCCGTTGCACAATATTGTAAAGGGTAGGATATTGTAAGGCCAGTGGTGTCTCTCCTAGCCACGTATCCTCCCAAAATCTTGTTGACATCCCGTTGCCAATCAAGAATTTGACCCTACGAAAGAACATATCCTTTGTTCTCAAAAGTCCCTTCCAGAACGGTGAATCAGACGGTCTGATGGTAAGCCGGGCTAGCGTTTTCGAGTGCAAATACTTATTGCGCAGGATTTGAGCCCACATGCCCTCCGGCTCTGTCTCTAACATGTACAACCATTTGCTCATCAGGCATTTATTCTTAATCTCCAAGTTCTCAATACTGAAGCCCCCTTGGTCTTTAGGTCGACAAAGGATATCCCAGTGCGCGATATGGTATTTCCTCTTGGCCTCATCAGACTGCCAAAAGAAACGAGATCTAAAGAAATCAAGTCGCTTTCGGACTCCTTTCGGGATTTCGAAGAACGAAAGTAAAAACATTGGCATGCTAGTCAATACTGAGTTAATCAAAACTAGTCGACCTCCATAAGACATCAACTTGCCTTTCCAGCAGCTGAGTTTTTTTTCGATTTGTTCTTCAATACACTTCCATTCCTTATTGGATAATTTACGGTGATGAATCGGAATACCCAAGTAACTGAATGGTAAAGCACCTAATTCACATCCAAACAATTGTCTGTAGGTATGTTCCTCGTCTTTGGCTTTCCCAAAACAGAACACCTCACTCTTATGAAAATTAATTTTTAATCCAGACAATTGTTCGAATAAACATAAGATAAGTTTCATGTTACGTGCTTTAGCCATGTCATGTTCCATGAAAATGATAGTGTCATCAGCATATTGTAGAACGGACACCCCTCCATCAACCAGATGAGGAACTAGACCCTCTACATGGCCGTGTTGATTGGCCCTGCCAATAATGACGGCCAGCATATCTGCCACAATATTGAACAAAAGAGGTGACATGGAATCCCCTTGTCTCAACCCCTTATGCGTCTGGAAGTAGTGACCGATATCATCGTTCACCTTAATTCCGACACTACCTTTCTGGACTTGAGTATTGACCTGATGCCTCCAGGTTTCACTAAAACCCTTCATACGCATTGCCTGCTGAAGAAAAGGCCATTTGACTTTATCATAAGCCTTCTCAAAATCCACTTTTAAGATAACCCCATCTAGTTTCTTAGAGTGAATCTCATGAAGTGTTTCATGTAATACGACCACTCCTTCGAGTATGTGTCGTCCAGGCATGAAAGCTGTCTGACTAGGTTGAACCACTGAGTGAGCAATTTGTGTCAATCTATTGGTTCCTACCTTTGCGAAAATTTTAAAACTCACATTCAGCAGGCAAATGGGTCGGAATTGTTCTATCCGGACTGCCTCATTCTTCTTCGGTAATAACATTATCGTACCAAAGTTGAGGTGGAACAACTCCAAATGGCCCTCGAAAAAATCTTGAAACATAGGCATAAGATCATCTTTAATGATATGCCAACATTTCTTATAGAATTCAGCTGGAAACCCATCTGGTCCCAGTGCTTTATTCGGCTTCATTTGAGTTATGGCCAGATGAACTTCTTTTTCAGTAAACGGTGCAGAGAGAACATCGTTCTCCGCTGCCTGTAATTGAGGTATCTCATCAATTACAGACTCATCAAGAGACACCGTCGAAGGATTCGGAGGTCCAAAAAGTCCTTTATAATAGTTGGAAATATACGCTTTCAGATTTTCAAGCCCCACTATTGTTCCCTCATCTTGTTCAAGTTGAATGATCTTCTTCTTCCTATGTTTACCATTTGCAACCATATGGAAGAACTGTGTGTTGTCGTCCCCTTGGACAACCTTAAGCGTTTTCGCACGCAACGCCCACTTGAGTTCCTCCTCTCTCAAGAGAGCACGAAGGCCTTGTTCAGCCTCGGTCTTGGTTCGGTGCTCATTAGCGGAAAGAAGAGTGGTTTCAGCCTTTACATTTAGTGCCTCAATGAGCTGAGTTAGACGTTCTTTTTTTTGCTTATAAATCCCACTCTCATTCCTGGCCCATCCTCTCAGAAATTGTCAGAGGTGTCTAATCTTATTCTGCCATCTCTCGACATGGGTCCAATCAGTAACTGGCTTTGCCCATTCGCGTGCAATCATCTCCATAAATCCTTCGCGCTCAAACCAGCTTTGCTCGAAGGAGAAGATGTTTTTGTTTGCAACATGGGTAGCCTCACCCGAATCTAAAAAGCGTGGTGTATGATCTGAGATCCCTCTTTGCATCGCATGAACCGACACCAAAGGATACTTTTGTTCCCACTCCGAACTAGCAAGTACCCTATCCAGCTTTTCATAAGTCGGAATAGGTAACGAGTTGGCCCATGTAAACTGTCTACCGGTGAGCTCAATTTCTCTCAAATTGAGGCTCTCGATAATCATATTGAACATCATAGACCAACGACCATCGAAATTGTCATTATTCTTCTCTTCTCTTCTCCGAATGATATTAAAATCACCCCCGACTAGAAGTGGCAGATTTTCATCTCCACAAATCCGCACTAAGTCGGCAAGAAAATCGGGTTTAAATTCAGGTTGCGCTGCCCCATATACCGCAGCGAGAGACCATCGGAACCCATCCAATTTTGATCTCACCTTGAATTTAACTGAAAAGTCTCCCTGCACCACATTAAGCACCTCTAACGTCTCACATCATACTCCTAGTAAAATGCCGTCGGATCTTCCTCTAGGCGGTAGAATGTGCCAATCAAAATCTATACCACTGGAAAGGGTTTGAAGGAATTGGGATGTGAAATTATCTCATCCAGTTTCCAAAAGTGCAACAAAATCTAAGTGGTGCTCTAATGTTGCCTCTGCTAAGAATCTTTGTTTAGCCAAGTCTGCTAGACCTCTGCTATTCCAAAAGAGTCCTTTCATAAGTCATCATGAATTTTTTTTTCTTAAGTTTAACTCTGGCACTTCTGCGTACAGTCGAAGTAGGATAGATTTTCCGCTTCCAGGGACGTTTGGGATTCTCCTCAACACCCTGCGGGACGATAGAATCATCCAGACCAGACACTGCCTCCTCCATCAAGAGAGGCTCTACCGTGTCTGAGATCTCAACCTCCTCCTCATCTTCAGCCTCGACACTAGGCAGGAGATTATTACAGATATTTGCAAGATCATGTATTCCTAAATTATTCATTTCATTGTCATTCATAGGTTGGATAGAGGCAAGATTACGAATGATCTCAGAAGCTCTCTCCGCTTCCATGTCTAACAGATCATTAACGGATTTGACAACCTCGGTTTCATTTGATCCCACAGAAATGCCTAAGTCGTTTGCCTTATCAACAATATCATTCTCAGAGAAATGTAAAATTGAACAACTAATATCAAAGGACGTACCTGCAGAAGTCTCGGCATGGCGAAGCATGGTGGCCCTCTTGGCACGCGCTAGCTGCAGGTCGTCCGCGTCCAGCTGTCCGTGGATCCGGTTGCTGACACGCCTGCCAGCCGACACCGGATCCGCAATCCCGCCAAAAGCAATGAGCTCCTCTGTGGTCCTCTCGCAAAGGGTGTGGTCAGGACTCCCATGCCCCTCCCTTATCGTTGGTGAAGGAGGGTAGGGCGTGGTGGAGTGAAACTCCGCTGCGAGTGTCAAGGGGGAGGAGGACCGTGAAGACGCCTGCTCATTGATCCCGACCCCCTGACCGCCCGCCGGAACGGTCGACCCTCGGCCACCCTGCTCGGCACAATACTGCGCAGGGGTAACGACACGGGGCTCCTCCCCGCATCTCACCCCTGGCTCGCCACCGTGGATGGAGTGATCCTGTGGGGGGGTTATAGCACGGGACTCCTTCACGCACCTGACCCCCAACTCGACCGGAGACGTCGAAGAAAGAAGGACGCCATAGACCTCCTGTCCAAGCGCCCCTCCCGCTGACGAAAGGTCGAGCTCGCATGTCTGGGTGTGATGGGCATCCTGCCCATGGCCCCCACAATCTGCGGCCTCCCCAACAGAATCCACCATCGCGCCTGGAGTAGGCTCTGCGATCGTCACATTACCGACTAGGCGCGGCACTGGTGGAAACTCAAGCTCTGTCGGGTCATCTGCCTCGACCCTGGTGCTACATAACCTATTAGGAGCGGACCCCGGTGCAAATGAACCAAAGCGAAGCATGTTCATCGGAGTAGTGGACGGGGGCGCCTCTTTGGTAGAACTGGCTACCTTATCTGGACGTGTGGCCGGCCCTTTGTCCGACTCCGGCATAGTATCATCGGGCCCCTTATCCTAGTTCCCGGGTGCGCCGCCACCCTCGGTCGTATCCATGTCTTGTGTCGCATTTCCCTCCTCGGAAACTGCAGTATCCTCGATCTCAAGTTCTAGTACATAAGTGACTCGAGCATATGTCCATCTGACTATATCTGGTATATGCTCAATACTCGCAACACTGACCAAAAGCCTCGCAGCGTTATGTGCGCGTGTGAATGGCATGTCAACCTTTTCTGTCTTACCGATCAACACACCCAAGCTCCAAGCAACCAGAAAATGTTTTACCAATTTAGGTGGCACGCCATAGAAGCGAACCCACACCTTCTCCAAAGGTGTACCCTCAGGTTCCTCCTGCTTCCACTCGTCGAAAGCAATAACAATGTTTGTGCTCGTCACTCTGCATAAACCCCACTTAAGAAAATGCATCTGATCCTCTTTTGTGGGAAAATCAACCTTATAAGACTTACCTTCTAACTGCTCCAGTTGCCACTGATAATTACCCGGTACTAACTCACGTAGTTGTCTGACAATCTGAGCCTCGGTCAACTGTCCATTAGTAACTCTGATAACTGCCGGGAAGGAACTCTCAATCATCTGCGGTAGAGGATCGACCTCCGGTGTCTCAAAAAACATCAACTCTTTACAGCAGACCCAGAAAATGTTAATGTCAGGCTTAGGACCGGAGAGAAGAGGGCATTCCCCGGTCACATGTTGGGAGCGAAGACAATAATCACAAAGCTCATTCGTACACTCTGCCACGAAGTGACACTACTAGGGAAAAGCCTATACACAGAATCTTAAAAGCAACGCTCTTCAAAATACCACGCTACTGCTATTTAGCAGCAGCGCGTGTCGTCAAAACACGCTGCTGACAGGAAAATAGCAGTAGCGCGTCCACCGCATACAGCGCTACTGCTATAGTTGCCATGACCTCGCCCCCCCCCCCCGCTAGTTATAGCAGTAGCGCACTATACTAAACAACGCTACTGCTATTCAGATTAGCTGTAGCGCGTTTTGGCAAATGCGCTACAACTATCCCTACCTTATCCCCACGCGCATGACCGGCCCTCTCACTCACACTCTCACTCTCGCCCGCATAACCGTCGTCGTGCGTTGCCGCCGCCGCCGCCTTCGTCCGTCCGCCGCTGAGGTACTCCCCTCCTTCCGTCCCTCCTTCCTCCTCTCGCACATCCTCCCTCCGCTTGCGGCCGCCCCTCCCTCCTCCGCCTCCGCCCCTCCTCCCTCCGCCTGCGGCCGCCCCTCCTCCCTCCTTCGCCGGCAGCCCTCCTCCCATCGCCCTCGACCTCGCCGCCCCTAGCTACCTCTCCGTCGCCCCCCACCCCCTGCCACTAGTTAGTACTAGATTTAGTAGTAGTAGATGTTAATTTAGGGTTCATAGCTAGTACTAGATGTTGCTTAGTTAGTACTAGATTTTTAGTAGTAGTAGTGGTAGTTGAACTCCTTTAGTTGTAGTTGAACTAGTTTAGTAAGTAAATTAATAAACTAGTTGAATTAATAGAAATAATGTATTTTTAGTAAAATAATTAATATAACTAGTTGAACTACTTTATTTTTAGAAAGAACTAGTTTTTTTTCTATTTATAGTAAGTTTATATTTAGTAAGAACTAGTTGAATAAATAAAACTAGTTGAACATGTCATATTTGTTGTTATTTTTTAGTTTAAGCAATTATTCGGGATGTATTAGTGATAACTTATATGGTTTCAGGTGACCACCGTCGTCCCCGTCACCGACCCCCTCCGACATCCCCGCCGTCGTCCCAGTCACCGACCCCCTCCGACATCGAGGTGAGACCAACCAAATATCCTTGTATATCTTGTGTTGTTGCTCAAATAAGATATGTGGTTGCCCAAGTGGCCGTTCATGTTCAGTTTACATCTCCGAGTGGCCTATGTTTTGCCGGAGTGTTGATTAATTTCCGTTCCGGCAAATTTCAGGCGCTCGATATGTCCTTTTTTAACAAAGGTCATGCCCGATTTTGTCGTGAATTCTGGCATGACTTGTGCTAAAATATGTACAAGTTTAATCTTTGAATTATGATTGTAGGAAATGTCGTACTCGGACGACGACGGTCTCCCGGGGGAGTGTAGCTGGTGCCACGACGATCGAGGTATGTGCGATAGGTTCGTTCGGCTGGACGAAGATCGGCGCTTCAGCATTAAGCTCGAGGAGACCTTCGATTGTGAAACGGTACGCAACAACGACAAGTGTTTTTTTCGTAATTAAGCATGACTTCAACTATTTCAACGTCTAATTTTCATATTTTACAATTCGACTAGCTTATCACATGCCATGCAAGACGCTATGTCTTGGAGAGGATGGGTTTTGAAGACCATGAAAATTTTGAAACAAAGAAAATACACCTAAGGACCCATCATGATATGGATTTTGAAGTAAATCTGTGCAATGCTCAGAGCGTAACCCATTTTGGTTGCCAAAATTGGGAAGCACTTTGCAAAATGTATGGTTTTTATGAGGGTATGATTGTCACCATGGATCTTGGTGATCCTAACAGCAAGGAAGACAATATGGACATTTGGGTCCTTGTTGATATGCTTCCGATTGTACCGCTATGTGAGTTTCTCAAACATAGTTATTAACTAATTTATATTGTTTATTTCAAAATAGTTGATAGCTTATTTCCATTGACAACTTATTTTGATTCTTCAAAGACTGTGCGGAAGATGGTAGATAAAACCCACTACACCGATGGCACCGAATTAACGTATAAGGAGAAAAATCATCTGATCGCATTTTGTACTCCTCTTGAGAATTACAATGACTATTATCGAACTCCTCCAAATTATGGTGAATACGTGCCACTAGTGCATGTGTTGAACCACGATAACTTCTCTGGAGATACCCTGGTAAGATTTTTTACTATTACGACATCCGTGCATCTTTTGCATACTTCTAAAACTAGTACATCATTGCTAACTACAAAGTTATTATTATGTTTTTCAACAGAAACTCCCGATGGATTGTGTGCCTCATCTGATGTCTCTGCATGGTCGCCTCTCAGTTCTGAACATACTGCCAGGTAAATCTACGGAGCTCACCTATGCATATCGGATTTCTAAAACCCGTGAACACATGATCATCAAAGAATGGAAGAAATGTATGGACATTCGCAAGGAGGTTCTTGGAAGTAACATTGAGCGAAAGGCAAGAATTGGAGATAGGCTAATCTCCATTCTCCATAATGGAGAGTCAGGGGCTATCTCGTTTTTTGCTATTTTACCTTAGAAAATGTAGTAGGTCTTAATCGAATGTAATAGGTCCTATGAGGTACAATATGTTTATTATGTGGTAATGTGTTAGAGTTGATAATGATGATATTGAGGAGGTGTTATGTGATGTCAATGATGAAAACGATGATCTTGAGGAGGTGTTATATGACAATGATGTATTATGATGATAAGTTGTTAATGATATGATGATGATGATGATATTATTATATCATGGGGTGAAAGAACCGCGGATTAGTTTCAAGTGGATGGACATCCACTTGAAACTAGTCCACGATTTTTTCACCCCACGATGTAATAACTCATTATGATGTAAAAACAATCTCTAAATTCCTGTTGTATGAAAACTTGTGTAAAGGTGTATGAATACAACATGAAATAGAAAAGAAATAAAATACTAAATAATAGTAGTAGCGCGGGAGAGGAGAAGCGCTACTACTAATTACCAGTAGCAATTTTCTGTAGAAGCGCTCCTACTTAGTCAATTTAGCAGTAGCGTGGGTCCAGACGCGCTATTGCTAAGCATTAGCTGTAGCGCCTTATCAGTAGCGCTCCTCCCCGCGCTACTGATAGACCCAAAATCCGCGCTACTGCTAGGCTTTTCCCTGGTAGTGTGACCCGGTTCACAACATCTATAGCAAGGCAACTTTTTCTTCTTAATTGCCCACTTAGAGAGCTTTTCGCCCTCCGCTTTTTCCGGTCCTTTATCAGACGTACCGTCCCTAGATTTGGCACCTCCAGTAGACACCGGAACATGCACTGCTGCCAAAGCCCGAACCGCGTCCACTGCTGCCGCGGGTAACTTGGATGGGTCTCCCTCCCCCTCAGCTGAATGCTCGAGCACCTCCTCCGAGGCCAAATCTACAGCAGGTGGCGGTGGTGGTGGATAATGTCTAGGCGGGGGTGGTTGTCTCCCTCTCCCCCCGTGACGGTAGCCACCACGGAAACGATCCCTGGGTCCGGAAACACCTTCCACAAAAATACCGGGTGGACCTTGAAAATGTCCAGTGTCCTCAGCATTGTACCGGTTGTAACCACGGCTGCCACCGGATGAAGATCCACGGTGCAGTCCCTCACCATAAGCATCATATCCGTCATCTCCCCACTGACCGTAACGGTTGTAATTCCAACCATCTCTGCTAAAACCAGAGTAACCATCACGCCCTTGCACGCCGCGACCCCTTCCCAGGGCAAGCGCCTTGGCTGCAGGTGGCTGCGCCACTTCCTCCGGCTGCCGCGCGTTGGTTTTGGCCGCGTGGGTCGTCGGAAGTGCACATGAAGCAGCAGCCCCCCCTCGCGCGGACGCATGGGCGCCCCGACCAGTCCCGGCTCGGGGTTGCACTCCCGTTGCCCCGGTCCCCGCTGCCACCCGCGTTGGAGGGAGCAGACCGCCTCGTCCACCCCCACCGGCCGGCGTGGCACCACGGCCAGCACCACCAGCCCCAGCGACTGGCGACGCCTCCTGACCGGCCGCTCCCGACTTGGCGTCAATTGCCGGCAGAGCGCCGCGACCAACTCCGGCAGAGGACGAGGCCGCAGCGGTGGTAGGTGGCCCTCGCTTGGACGGCGACAGACCACGACCCGCCATCCCGCCGGCGGTTGAGATCCTCCTCGCCCGCCCTGTCCCGAGCAAAGGAAAGCCAGAACAAGAAAACCTAGACTCGATCGTAGGCAGAACTGTCTGCGGCGATACATGCACGTATGTCCGCACCGGGCTGCGCGAGGCTTGGGCCTCTGGTTGGGCCTCGCCCGCACCAGGAGAATCCACGACCGTCGCAACATCCAAACCCGCATTCAGCTCAGGTCCACAGCCCAATAACACATTCAAACGAGCCCGTCTGGCTGCTCGAACATCGTTCGCCGATCTCGCCACCGGCAATCCTGGCGGCGGCGGTGGCCGGCAAAAATTGCCTTTCTTCTTCTTCCTTGTGACACGAGTCCAATTTTCCGGCAAAAAATCATACAAAGTTACCGGGTCTCTCTTTACCTTGGGAAGCGGCCCGATCCACGGCTTCATGGTCGCCTTGGAAGTCACAGCTTTTGAACGGCGCCGATCACCTGTACTCGTGGAGACCGGCAATGGGTCGGCATCCGGTGAGGCCAACTGCATTCCGGTGACTGCGTTGACGATGGGGATGTGGCACTCCTCCTGATCTTCGTCATCACTCTCCAAAAGCGCCCAAAAACGTCCACCCAGTCTCGCACGGATCACCGGTTCCGTCAAATCGATCATCACCGGTGTCTTCGAACGTAAATCCAACTGCACGCAATCGCCAACAACGACATCATAAACATCAAGTTTGAATTTAGAACCTACCTCAATCATGTCGCCGTTCGATAGATAGTCGCCGGCGAGTATGTCATTCTCCAGATCGAGAAGAACCAGCCACCGCGAATGCGATGTGAATCGAAGCCTCCCTTCGATCCAGATGTCTGAATCAGCATCGTCGGAGAAGATCACCTGCCATTGAGACCACGATCTACCCTCCTGTCCGATCTCACCGCGCGGCTGATCCCCATGGTCACCGCCCGATCTCGTCGCCCCCCCTTTTCCTCCGAATGGCACCGCGAGGGACTTGGGAGATCGCGAACGGATCAGATGGGGCTCCTTCGCGCCTCCGGACGGAGAAGATCCAGACGCCGGCGGCGGTAATCCAAGCCCCTCGGGCGGCCTTGTCTCCGCCTCCACCATCGGCCTGCTAGACTTAAGTTGGAGAAGAGCCCAAGCCATCGCCGTCGTCGTCGTCATAGCAGAGAGGCCAGCAGAGACGCTCGAGTAGCGTTAGCCCTAGTTGTGCTCTCCCCGACCTGATCTCCGCGAGGCATCCAAAGAGCGTACATCCAATGAACCATTACATAAACTGAACTGTTAATCTGTCGCAGCTTGAAATGCAGAAAAGGAAATAAGCTGCAAACCAAACTGTTCTCTCTAGTTACTAAAACCTCAGCTAGTAAAAGAAGCAGAAGATGCTGTGCTCCAGCATCAGCACAAACCGCCAAGCTTGATTCCTTTCAGTGACCAAGGGAATCAGATGTCAGGCCGGCTTCTGGCCGCTCAAGAAAATGCTTACCAAGGCGAAACGACACCATCGATTTGGCGAGAACACCCAGTTGATGAGTCACAACAATTTTTGAAGAGGCTTGACAAACCCTCCGCTGCCAACCAAAACGAATACAATGAAGTCCCTCTTGGTTGAAACGAAAAACAGACGACGGTCAAGCCTTTTCAAAGAAATCGACGAAGTTCCTCTTCTGCAAAGGCTCCGTACTGGACAAATACCAACTCTCTACCATTAACACACCCGGAAATGAGATCAGCCGAGAATGGAAGCCGTGCCTGAAATCAAAGAAACATACATATAAATATAGTGATCATGTTTGTTTGTTGGGATAAAAAAGTGGTGGAAGACCTTCTTTCCAAGAAAGACCTGAATACATATAGATATAGTTTCTGTAAAGTCATCTACTCCTGCTTGTACCAAGAAAGACCTGATTTCCCATCTTCATTCATCCTCAGGCTGTGCCTCGTGAGTTACTACTTTTATTTAGTTGTTGGTTGAATCTCAAAGTCAATGGGACCATGTGATGTTTAAGCACAATGAATCAACGACAATGCAGAGGACTTAATCTTGTCTATCGACCTTGTAACGGACTCCAGCGCTTTCACCGACTTCAGCGTGGCCTCCTGCAGCTGGGCGTGCTTGAGCTGCAGCACTCTCTTCTCCTCCGCCTGCAGCAGCTGAGCGCGCTTGAGTTCCTCCTCCTCCAGTACATGGTCTCCTCCAGCAGCAGCCGGGCACGCTTGAGCTCCTCTTGCCGTACTCTGTTCTCCTCCCGTGGTTGAGCCGCTCCTCCTGCAGCTTGAGCTCCAACAACAACATCCTGTCCATGCAACATGGCCGGTTAGCCCCAACAACCCCAGGGAATCACACACACACATATATACAGGCCATGCACAGGTACAAATTGTTTGTTGTAACAAATATGCCTGCCACTATTGTTGATAAGCATTCAAGAGGGAAGAAATTGATGGCTGCATGTGAGTACCAAAGAAATGGATAGCAATATATATAGCATATTAGTATGCTACTGATGGCTGTGCAAATGACAGTTCCCAAAGTGATTGACCTATTCATCTTATGAAACCCGATTGCTGCAAAATTGACTTAGCATGAAAATGTAACCAACCACAACGATTGGTCGAGTATTTTATATAGGATCAGCAATCCAGGTGCGATCCGCTGGTCAATATTGCTGGACCACATCATCTCACCTCATGTCTAGATCGATCCCTATACTAGTCGTCCCCATTTTTCCTACACAGAGTGGGGGCAAATAAATAATAATGCAGATGCTAACTAAACAAACTCACCCACATAAGTAAATCATCACCTCAAACAGAATCAATATCTCCAAACGCCATCGTCAGGTTGAGCTGTGGTGTTTCAACAGTACTATTTTTTGTTCACATATTTGGCCTAACAGGAAAATTACACATTTGCTATGACAAAGATCATCCTATACTACAGAGGTGTATCTATGAGTATAGGATGGCAATCAAGCAGTTTGGTGTCCACGAGGAATTGACCTTGGTACCAAAAAGGCTGCAAAACTAGGTGGTCGGCGGCACATTGCAGATTAACGTACTACTAGTTGTTATTCAATGGCCTCTCAAGCATGGGGCCGGTGGAGCTGAGAACAGAATCCCCTCCCCTCCCCTCCCTCGCGCTGCCCTCCCCAGGGCGGCTCGAGGGCGCCTAGGGTTTCCCGGCGCCGCCCCTCTCCATCCTCCCTCCCTCCCTTGCCGTCACCCGAGGCGGGCACCGGGCAGCGCCTGTGCGGCGGCCGATGAAGGTGGCGGCGAGGTCTCCGTCGCTTCTCTCTCGAGAAGGACTCCGGATCCAGGGCGGCGGCCTTGGCGGCGAGGCGGCGCCGTCTCCGGCTGGCGGCGTGCGCGGGTGGTGCGGGCCGGCTTCCTCGGCTGCTTGGGCGGCGAGGAGCAGGCGGATTGCGGCCGTGGGGCGGCGAGGTCATCCTCCCTCCGCTCCAGATCTAAAGGTCCGGCTCTCCTCTCCCCTCTCTGCTCTCTGCCTCCGCTGGCTTGGTCGATTTGGGGCCTCTGGCCGCTGGATCCGGTGCCGGCGGGGTGCACCCCAAACTGGTGGTGTGGGTCGAGCCCGGGGGAAACCCCTGTTTGGTCTTCTCCAGCACGGCGGCGGCGGCGCCTTTTGGCGTCGTTCTACTCCCTGGAGTCGCCGTTGTGGGCTCCTCTCCACACCCCGGCCAAGGCTCCCGGGCGAAAGCTCGAATCCCTGTTGGATGGGCGGCGGCGGCGCCAGGTGCGTCGTGCCCTTCTTGGAGGCGCCGCCTAGGGAAGATTGGCGCTTTGGGGTTGCGTGCAGCAGCTGGTAGGTGGGCGGCTGGTGTCCATCGAGTCCCTGTGGCTCGGTAGCTCCTTCACTCCGACAACTCTTCCGGCGGCTTACCCTCTACGATTGGCCGCCTTCGGTGTCTGCGGCGTTGCTGTTGTGTGTGCTCCGACCTGTGGTCGTGCTCCGTGGCGGGCCCAGTCTCGAGACCAACCTTTGCTCAAGCTCTCGGGTGAGCGTCTCTTCATTCGACGGTGCGGCGCCTTCGAGCCTAGGCGAGGGGAAGGGATCCCTTTCGATGTTAGAGAGGGCAAGTGTTTGGATCATCTCATCTGCTGGTTTCCTCCCTGTGTTCGATTCCTTGCCGGTGCTCCTCGAGGCTGCACTTGTAGCCATATTGGTGCCTTGTGGTAGTGGGGCTTATCCTCAACTAGCAGTTCTTCATAGTTCATCTTCTGTTTGCTGGTTGTTGGAGTAGCGTTGTAAGCTGTTCTTGCAGCCCCTTTGTATCGTTTGGCCGATGTGGTGTGGTGTTCTTGTTTCTTGTATTCCTGGCCGGTTGATGGCTTTGTTAATTCAAAGCCGGGCTCTTCTTGAGCCTTCGTTCTAAAAAAGCATGGGGCCGGTGCAAGAAAGGTCAATGAATATACAAGGTTCAGATCAATATACAGGTCAACCAAATTTTAAGTATTGAGCAGTAAGGTGTGCTGATGCACATCATGGTTAGAAAAATAATTAATCTCCATGAATGGACAGTGCAAAATTTCAAGTATTGCACAGCCATTCCGTCTCCATCACCATATATAGACATACAAGAAATTTCTTCTCACCTTGCAAACTGCGGCGAGAGATGAGGGGCTTCAGTTTCAGTTTCAGTTTCACGCGGAGAAGGCTGGACGACGCCGGCGACGGATGCTCCGGTGGAGATGGGGGAGGACGAGCGGGACATGAGGACGGAGAAAGCGTGCCGGCGGCGGCCGGAGAGCAGGCGTGGCGGCGGATGTAGGAATTGTGCCAGAGGTTTCTCTTGGGGGTGGAACGAGAACAGAAGAAGCGGTAGGCTCAACCCAGTAGACCCACTCAGCCAGCCCAACTACACACCCACTGAGCCAGCCCAACTCCACACTAGTCCACACAATCAAATCATCTATCCTCTTTTTCAAAAAAAAAAAATCATCTATCCTCTAGTAGACTAAAAAACAAAAACAAAAAATTCTATCCTCTAGTGGATTCTCAAAAAAAAAAAACTATCCTCTAGTAATCCTCCAAAAAAAATCCTCTAGTTTCTCAAAAAAGAAAAAAAAATCCATACATACCTCTTCCCCTAAACAATAATCCATACATACCCTCTTTAATTTCCAACTTCCTTTCTCACCTTCCCAGATCATTTTTATTCGGAAAAACTAACGCCCACACGTGTGGGCGTTTACAGATCACCCACACGCTTTCATCACCACACATTTTACTACGCATGAATAGATGACATCAACATGTTTTTTTGGTTTTCGGCTTAAAAATGTTTTATCTCCTAATTAAAAAGTGAATTAAAAATCCATTTTCATCATTAAATCCGTCTTGACGAGAGCTTCAAAACTAGACCCCATGTTGATATGTTTTGAAGAAAAAAAATTTTGCCCAGAAGTTGCCATGATGTTTACGCTATAGTCGCCATAGTGCTTAAACTAAAGTTGCCATGTGGCAATTTTAGTTGGTAGATCATGGCAATTTTAGTTTTTTGATGATGGCAATTCTAGTACATTAACCATGAAAATATTTTTTGCATGAACCATGGCAATTTTAAGTGCATGTATCATGGCAATTTTAGTTTATGGTGCATGACAAGTCTAGTTTCTTATTTCCTGTTTTATAATATGTTAAAATTTATTTTTAAATGTAAAAAAATAGCTGAAACATATCATGGCAACTTCAGTATAAATATCATGGCAATTCATGTGCAATAGATATGGCAACTTTTAACCCAAAAAAAATTCGTCGAAATATATCGATATGAGATCTAGTTTCGAAGATCTCGTCGCGAGGGATTTAATGGTGAAAACGGATCTTCAATCGGATTTTTTATTTAAGAGATAAAACATTTTAAAAACTGAAAATCCAAAAAGATTTCCACATGCATGCATGACATGGCGTAGTCTGTGTGTTATATGACGTGTGGGCGGGTTTGGCTCCCACGACATGTGTGGGCGTTAGCGTTGTCTTTTTTATTTCAGTTTTGCTAGAACTCATCTAGATGAGATATAATTTGATCCCATTTACCCTTTATAGCCATTGGATGTGATGCTATAAGATGCATGTGTGTTGACATGCATTGTGTCTGTTTTTGTTTTCAAAGTGAATGAGACCAAATTATATCTCATCTAGATGAGTTCTAGGTACTTCCTTTTTATTTACCTACTTATATATGTATATCCTATGCATATGGCTAACCTTCTTTTTGGCGGTTGCACCTGGATGTCACCAATGTTCAATGTTGCCGTCTTACATTGCAAGTTTGGGGTGTGAAGGAGACTTGACCTTGCTCGGTGGTATCAACGGACAAAGAGTAGGCCCGTATGATAACTCTTAGGGATCTTTGCGGATCTATAGAAACAACATGCCTCACAGATCAAAGTAACCTTCTATGTCTATTTCATGTCATGTTACTTGAAGCCCACAATCAAGCAACACAATTTCAGATGGATATGTTGTCGCACTAATCTTTGACCAGACACAACTCTGTTTCCTTATCTTGGATCCATCACCGTCGACCAACATTGCACTGTCATTCCCCTAGGGTTCCATCCGAACGCGACTGAAATCAACAAGGAAGTGCTTCATGTTGACGGACACGCCCAACGATTCTTGGTGGTCTTGGTAGTGGCAGATGGTGAACACAAACAACAAAGACGAGTGTTTCACCTGTGTTTACTGGTCGGGGACTGGCGTATGGGGGTAATGTCATCTGAAAACCCATTACGTCCGAGGTTCCGAACATCCTTCCTAGTGGAGTTTCCACGGATCCTATAGTGCTTGTTGGGGGTCCCTTTCACTGATACGCCTCAAAAATATCTATCATTATTTAGAATTAAACTCTATTATGTTATCAATTTTATATACTTTTTACTGTAATTTATAATGTTTTTGTGGACTAACTTATTAATTTCGTTTTTTGCATGGTAATACGTGTCTCATTCATATCATAAGGATTAAAATACAAGTCACGTAATGACCGACATGACAAAACTAAAAAGATAGCATAACATCTTTGAGCTTGACACCAACGCCCGCCACCTGCCTCCGGCACCACCACAGCAGCCACCAAAAAAAAGAATGACGGATCACCTCCTCACCCGAGCTCGACGTGGCTCCATCGCTGATATGCAGCTTCGCGGACCTCCAAGGTGGCTCACCAAAAGTGAAGCCCTTGCCATTGAACGAATCAGACCGGAGCAACACCCCGGACATGCCATCGAACTCCAGATCTGGCACCCCACCACGACTAAGACGCCGAAGGAGGAAGCCCTGCCATCCATGAACCACAACCCGAGCACACGTTCCGTCTTCTAGCTGTCGTGGATGCAGACTACAATCTGCATCCGCTCCTGGACTACCTCCCAAGCTCTGCGCCGACACCGGAGCAACAGCGGAGCCCGAAGACACATGTCCACCACGAGGATGTCGTCTCCGCCACGTCATCCTTGCTTGAACAGACTGGTTTCCAAATCCATCACCAACCATTGGACCGATCGCCTCATTGGGAAAGGATATGAAGAATCTTTATTTAGCGCCGCCATCACCACCGCCGAAGGCGAGACGATGAACAACCTAAAAATCTAGACTACGTAGGCCTAAACCGATCCACACGCGTGGATCCGGCGACCCCCCTCACCACTGACGACCGAGGTCGCCGGCAGATGGGAGCCGCCGAAGGGACGGCGGTGGAGGAACTCCCCTGGCGGCGGGCTCAAGAGATCACTTTTCCTTTCTTCGAACCGAAGAAAGAAAACTCTTGTCATATAACTTGTTAATTTAGTGTCCAGTGTTAGTTCATGTTTGCTGATTGTTTTTGGTTTCACAGAAAATCAATATCTACGGAGGTCAAAAAAGTAAATGTGATTTGTTTCAAAACTTTACTAAAGTTGATTTGGTAATGAAGTTTCTGTTAAAAGTTAATGCTATCGTATTATTCGTGAACGGATGGAGTACTTGTTTGTCTGGATATTAAGGTGGTGACCGACAGGCGAATCCGTGTCTTTCAGATGGTTTTTGTGTTGCTATGGTGCATCCTAACACTGGTGAATGGAGAAACAAGTTCAGTACCAACCATGCTTAAAGGTGGGCTGGTAACATGATTACAGACTTACTAGTTCTTGAATTTCCAACCGTAGCCTTAGCATGGAGATTTTTTCTTAGTCTGTATATCCAGGCGAAAGACCGAACAGTTCAGTATCTTGCTTGAAGACAAGTATAGGGAAAATTCTAATATTTCCCTGTTTCTCTGATGAGGGAGTACAAGATCTAACGCCCAGAAATCCGATTCCTACTGTGGGCATGTACAGCCTCGATCGAGAGTAGGTCCGACTCCGGCATGACATATGTTTGTCAGTTTTTTTTGTCAATTCCCAGATTACCCCTCGTGCTGTAAACCTAACCCAGCCCCAACCCTGTCAACGACCTCCTCCGCTCGAGTCGATCCGCCGCTCGCTGACCGCCCCTAGTTCCTCCGCCGTCACAGCCGTCGTCCACTGCTCGCCCATCATCAGGTGAACAGGATGACGGCCAGCCTCGGACCCCGCTGCCGTCCCTGCTCGCCGGCGGCCGGTCCACTGGAGGACGAAGACCTGCTCTGCGAGATCCTACTCCGCCTCCCTCCGCAGCCCTCTTCCCTCCCGCGCGCCTCCGCCGTCTGCAAGCGCTGGCGCCGCCTCGTCTCTGACCCCGACTTCTCCCGCCGCTTCTGCCACCACCACCGCCGAAACCCTCCGGTCCTTGGCTTGTTCATCCGAGGCGGCGACGGCATCCCCTTCGAACCTACTCTCGATGCCCCCAATCGTGTCCCGCCCGGGCGCTTCTCCTTGCCGCGCCGCGACGGCGCCATTTTCATCTCCCTTGGATGCCGCCATGGCCTCGTACTCATCTTAAACATACGGCCGATCCAGGTCCTAGTGTGGGATCCCATCAATGGCAAACAGCACCGCCTTGACATACCCACATGGTTTCTGACGCATGGGACGAAGTCCATGAATGGAGCAGTGCTTCGTGCTGCCAGAGATATCCAACAATTTCATGTGGTCTTGACAGTGGTAGACAACGTCGACGAACAAAACAGACAGGCGCTCGCCTGTGTTTACTCGTCCGAGACCGGCATATGGGGTGATCTTATATCAGCACCGGTCCCATCCAAGGTTCCCACCTCGCTTCTTATAAGTGATGATGCCACCATGGTTTGTACCATAAGGCCCGGTGTGCTTCTTGGGGATTCACTTTACTGGATTCTTAGTGGGAATTTTGCTGGAATTCTCAACTTTGATTTGAAGAAGCAAAGCCTAGCTGTGATACAGGTGCCACGACATATACTTCAAAATGGGTTTTACAACTCCTGGATTGTGCGGGCAGAGGGTGGTGGCCTCGGTTTACTCTGGAAAATCGACCATAGTTTCCAATTGTGGAAGAGAAAGACTGATTGTGATGCTGTTGTTTCATGGGTTCTTGAAAGAACTATTGAACTCAATAATCTACTTCCCCTCTGTGCAATATGGAGCGAAATAATTCTAGGGTTCGCCGAGGAGAATAATGCGGTGTTCGTGTGGACAGACGGCCTCCTCTTTATGGTTCATCTTGATTCATTGCAGTTCAAGGAACTTTGCGAGCCCAGAACCATTTCTTACTATCATCCATTCGAAAGTGTCTACACTCCAGGTAATAGCATGCCTTCACATATACACTAAAGCTAGTACAAAGTTGAGTCACTTATTTTCGGACGGAGGGAGTAACTTGTAACTTTGTACCAAGCCAATTTTTGATAATTGGTTGACAGAATTATGATTCACACCCTTTTGTGTTAGGTTAAGCTTTTTAATTAACTACTGCCATATATTCATTTGTTTCCTTTGCTGCTTGATGACCTCTTAACATGTCACGATTTTGTTTCTGCAGTATTTCTGTTTTGATTCTTACATAGATAAAATAAATCAGTTAGTGGTGTCTAATTTTTTCGTGTGCTTTCTAGTCAGGTGGTGGGTTGAAATTGGTGTACTGTTAGACTTATATATTTTGTTGTTCAGGTCAAAGCTAGCAAACTGTCTTTTATCAGGTTATTATATCAATGTGCATACAGTAAAAAAAATGGACACCAAATTCGCAGATTCTTTATGTAATATTGAACTAAATTTCCCTCTTGCATGTTGATTCACATATGCAAGAATTGTATAATGGTAGTTCTAGTGCATATAGCTGCAGTGCAGTTTTTTCTCACTCAAGATAGGATATTTAACAGTTGGAAGTTGAAGACAACTAGTTAAAAAACCGCTTGAACCAACTGACATGTCAAATAAGTAGCTCAATAGATGTAGTTGGATGGTAGTTCTATTTCGTTCATTTAATATTTACATCATCTGCCAATCTTGCTACTAATTGTGAGTCCATAGTGTCAAATATGTTTGTAATTGGCGGATAATTGTTCATTTTATCTCTTTTAGGAGAGTACGTCTTGTGAGTAGCAAATTCACTTCTACCAGTGTGTACACCCAGCCCCGGGACAGGGCCACCACATCCGACCCAGCGTATGTACAGCGACGACTCGCAAGAAGACCGTCAGCAGTCCAAGACATTGATTCTACTATTACAATTGTATTTAATTTATTTCAGTTTGGTTGCTACAGCTGACTTTCAACATTAATATCTTTGTATGTGAGAGGAAAAGAACTAGTACTTCAGTACGTATGGCTGTGTGAACTATTTCAGATAACCTCCCTTATTACGTTCACACCACCTTAAAGCTGAAACTTATGTTGTTTGCTGTTAGAAAAAATAAATTTGCCTTCTATTGATCTGTGCATCTCCTGTCACATGTCATTCCTTTATTAGCTTATTTGTTGCATTGGTATTTCACGTCACTTCCTAATTTACTTGTAATACAGATTGAATGTGCTTTGACAGATGTAATCATATATCAAGGAAACATCCACGTCTAAGTTGTTCTAGATATATTTTATATTTGTTTATACCTCGCTCATAATACCATTTTTTTATTTATGACATACGCAATCTATGCCTTCTTGAACCACTATACTGTGAAGTTTCCTTTTTGTTGGGATTGCATTATGGTCAACTAACTCGATAGAATTTTTTACCAAGAGGAGGTTAAACAAGGAAACAAAGTACACTCGCTAAATTTAATTTCCTTCGTCAACGAAATAGGGGGGAAAATTCCTCTTATAAATCTCCTGCTTCTATTGCACTAAGCTTTTGGTCACCATTTGTGATCTTATTCCAGGATCCATGCTACGCATGCCCCTACATTTTTCCTCCGGAGTCTTGCTATTTATGTCTTGGCAGCTCGGATTATATAGTTGTAATTACTACGAACATTGTTGTTTATGTAGTCATACCATGTATTTGTGAATCTCGATATTTCCCTTAATTACTGAATAATATATGTTTACATTTATGCAAATTTAACGTGTTCCATGTGGCCATTTATTTACAAAGTTTCTTATAGTTTTATTGTATAAATAGACGGGCACAGCAACGCGCGCAGTCAATGATCTAGTGATCATTATATAGGCATCACGTCCAAGATTAATAGATCGACTCCTGCCTGCATCTACTACTATTACTCCACACATTGACCGCTATCTAGCATGCATCTAGTGTATTAAGTTCATGGAAAAACATAGTAATGCAATGAGAACAATGACATGATGTACACAAGATCCATTTATCTATTTATTTAGATATAGACCCCATCTTGTTATCCTTAGGAGCAACGATACATACGTGTCGGTTCCCCTTCTGTCACTAGGATCAAGCACCGTAAGATCGAACCCACTACGAAGCACCTCTTCCCATTGCAAGATAAATAGATCAAGTTGGCCAAACAAAACCCAAATATCGGAGAAGAAATACGAGGTTATAAGCAATCATGCATATAAGAGATCAAAGAAGACTCAAATAACTTTCATGGATAAAAACATAGATCTGATCATAAACTCAAAGTTCATCGGATACCAACAAACACACTGCAAAAAGGCTTACATCATATGGATCTCCAAGAGACCATTGTATTGATAATCAAGAGAGAGAGAGGAAGCCATCTAGCTACTAACTACGGACCTGTAGGTCTACAAAGAACTACTCACGCATCATCGGAGAGGCACCAATGGAAATGGCGAACACCTCTATGATGGTCCCTAGGTTGGATCTGGTGGTTCTGGACTCTGCGGCGGCTGGAATTGATTTTCATCGACTCCCCTAGGGTTTTTGGAATATTGGGGTATTTATAGAGCAAAGAGGCGATTCAGGGGGAACCCGAGGTGGGCACAACCCACCAGGGTGCGCCTGGGCCTCCTGGCGCGCCCTGGTGGGTGCTACTCCCCTCGAGGCACCCCCAGGTGCTTTCCTTGGCCCACTAGATGTCTTCTGGCCCAGAAAAATCCTCAAGAAGTTTCGTTGCGTTTGGACTCCGTTTGATATTGATTTCCCATGATGTAAAAAATATGAAGACAACAACAACTGGCACTGGGCACTATGTCAATAGTTAGTACCAAAAAATGATATAAAATGACTATAAATGATTGTAGAACATCCAAGAATGATAATATAACAGCATGGAACAATCAAAAATTATAGATACGTTGGAGATGTATGAAATACGCACACGCGGTTCCATGTTCATTTAAGCATTTAACTGAACTACACTTGTTCAGCCCGTTGTAGATGCAGTCGCGGCGTTAGTGGCAGCATCTGCAGGTGCAACATTGCCCCCTTCTTGAAATAGAGCTCCATCCCAAATGGATGTCGTAGGGTAGCGTTGACAAAGGATGGCGTAGTCCTCCCAAGTTGTTGCTATGGCGGCATATGCGACCACTAAATTGCACAACTGGTACATCTCCTTTCTTCATCATTCGCTGCTCCACAATTGCCATAGGTTCAGAGTCCCACCGACGAGGTCAGGAACTCGAGGTAGGGGGAGAACACTGGTGTGTAATACGGAGTGAATAGCTTCAGTTGAGAGACGTGGAACACCAGGTGGATGCGGTTGTCCGATGGTAGTTGCAATCGATATGCCAGCGCGCCGATCCACTCCGTCACTATGAAAGGACCGAAGAGCTTGTGGGAGAGCTTCCGGCAGAGGTGATTGGCAACAGAGGATTGTGCATAAAGTTGCAGCTTGAGGAGGCCCTGCTTGCAGATGTCGAAAGCGCGCTCCATACGGTCGCGATCGGCCTGCTTCTTAAAACAAGCTTGGGCGCACGCAAGCTGGGTGCAGAGTAAATCCCTATGCGTCCTCCAATCCAGTTCGCCGGCAACTGCATCACCGGGTAGGGTGGAGCTCAATTGCGGAAGGCCTCCCAGATTGGTCTCCTTGCTATAAAGCGCCTTGAATGGAGAACAATTGAGCGACGCATGATGTGCAAAATTATATCAAAACTCTGCCATCAGTAACCACTTGTGCCATTGCCACAGCATGCATGTCGTGTACCGTGCATTGGATATGCATCTCCAGACATTGATTGGCGCGCTCCGTCTAGCTGTCCGTTTGCGGGTGGTACACGGTGGAGTAGAATAGCTTGGTTCCCGCTGCAGCAAGCAATTCGTGGCACATAGCTTGATGACGTGTTCGCGGAAGGCACGGGCAACCTAAGTGGCGGTGAAGGGGTGGCGGGGGGCGGCACAAAGTGTGCATACTTGGTCAGCCAGTCGACGACGACCATGATGGCGTCATACCCTTGGATTTGAGAAGCCCTTGGACGAAATCCATGGTCACCTCCTTCCATGGTTCCTTGGGGAACGTGAGGGGTTGAAGCTTGCCGGCAGGTTGCGTGTGTCCGTGCTTATGTGCTGGTAGACGGTGATATGTCTCCAACGTATCTATAATTTTTTATTGTTCCATACTATGATAGTATGATTTTTTGGGACTAACCTATTAACCCACTGCCAAGTGCTAGTTGTTATTTTTTGGCTCTTTTCGGTTTTCTAGAAATACAGTACCAAACAGAGTCCAAACGCGACGACACTTGTCGACGATTCTTTTTCTAGACACAGATACCCTGGAAGCTAAGGGGAGAGACCAGAAAGCAAATGAGGAGACGGCAAGGCAACAGGGCGCGCCAACGCGCCCAGGAGGGTAGGTGCGCCTGGATGCCTTGAGGGCCCGCTGTGGCTCCGTCTGATCTAATTTAACTTCTATAAATTCTCAAATATTGGGAAATCACCCAGTAGCCACCCAAAACACTTTTTTCGCCGCTGCAAGCTTCTGCTCTTTCATGATCCCATCTGAGGCCTTTTCCGGTACTCTACCGGAGGGGGAAACAATGACAAAGGGCTTATACATCATCCTTACAACATTCCTGTCGGTATCAAAACCGGCGGATCTCGGGTAGGGTTCCCGAACTGTGCGTCTAGGCGGATGGTAACAGGAGACAAGGGACACGATGTTTTTATCCAGGTTCGGGCCCTCTCGATGGAGGTAAAATCCTACTCCTGCTTGATTAATATTGATGATATGGGTAGTACAAGAGTAGATCTACCACGAGATCAAGGAGGCTAAACCCTAGAAGCTAGCCTATGGTATGATTGTTGTTCGTCCTATGGACTAAAACCCTCCGGTTTATATAGACACCGGAGAGGGTTAGGGTTACACAGAATCGGTTACAATGGTAGGAGATCTACATATCCGTATCGCCAAGCTTGTCTTCCACGCCAAGGAAAGTCCCATTCGGACACGGGACGAAGTCTTCAATCTTGTATCTTCATAGTCTAGGATTCCGGCCAATGGTGATAGTTCGGCTATCCGGACACCCCCTAATCCAGGACTCCCTCAGTAGCCCCTGAACCAGGCTTCAATGACGATGAGTCCGGTGCGCATATTGTCTTCGGCATTGCAAGGCGGGTTCCTCCTCCGAATACTTCATAGAAGATTTTGAACACAAGGATAGTGTCCGGCTCTGCAAAATAAGTTCCACATACCACCGTAGAGAGAATAATCTCTGCAGAAATTCAATCTGCTGACGTATTCTGTAGCATGACGTCACACCACGGCCAAGCCTTTATTGGAATCGTTTTTAATGTCCCACCTCAGCGTGTTTAGCGAGGCGGTTTCTTTGGCACGTCTTCTCAAAGCAGAGATCGTGTCCCCTTATTCCGGGATTCTCATCAATACGGGCGTGGGTAACCCAACCGCGCCATTGATTACGGCGCTTGGGAGATAAGCGAGTTTTATCAGGCAGGTGGGACGCATAGTTTCGTCCGTCCCTATAAGGGGATAAGGATCCACCTTTTCACCTACGCCTTCTTCCTCCTTTGCTTATCCATTTCCGCGCACTCGAGCTCCAGTGCCCAAGTTCGCACATCTCGCCTCAACCTTCCCCAGCCATGTCCGGAGCGGGAGGCAAGTGGATGGTCTCCTCCGTAACGGAGGAACAAGTCAAAAAGCTGCGGAAGGCCGGATACTTATCCAGCGACATCGCGCATCGGCTCCCCGACAAGGGGCAGCTCCTTCCTACCCCCAGGCCCATGAGAGGGTGGTGTTTCTTACCCACTTCCTCCGCAGACTAGGTTTTCCACTTCACCCATTTGTCCGGGGGCTCATGTTCTACTATGGCCTAGATTTCCACGATCTGGCCCTGAACTTCATCCTCAACATCTCGGCGTTCATCGTCTTGTGCGAGGCCTTCCTCTGCATCCAGCCCCACTTCGGCTTATGGCCGAAGATTTTTAATGTCAAGCCGAAGGTGGTGGGCGGCCACCAAGCGGAGTGCGGAGGTGCCATGGCGGGCTGGATGGCCAACGTCCTATGGCTCGAGGGCTCCTTCGTGGAGACAATAAAGGGGTGGCAATCGGGGTGGTTCTACATCACCGAGCCACGCGGCCCCAAATGGGCGGCGGCCCCCGAATTCCGATCTGGTTTCCCCACACGGCTCACCTCCTAGAAAGAGACGGGCTTAACGTGGGGAGATTCGGAAGAGCTGACCGGACTTCAAGCCTGCGTCCAAAAGCTGGTGAACAAGAATCTCAAGCTTGTCAACGTAGTCCAGGTCATGCTCATATGCCGGATCCTCCCGTGCCAACAACGGGCCTTCAAATTGTGGGAGTTTGATCCGGCACATCACTGAACCTTGAGCAAGCTCTTCGACACTATGTACGAAGATGCCTGGAAGGTGCTGTTCAAGGGCGCCGAGGCTCCCGCATCCGCTACCGAAGATCGCGGATTCAGCTCGCAGCGTCAAGCCAGCGAGGTAAGCTATTTTACCCTTTATAGGACACTTTTTTCATAGTCTGACTCTATGTGGGATCTAAACTCCCTTACCTTTGACAGGACTGGCTGAAGAAGTCCGGGCAGGTTAACTGTCCGGCTCCCTTACCCGAAGACCCAGTGGACGCCCGATTAATGGGGCTGCTGGTTCCGGCACCTCACGTGGTGCCGGAGAAGAAGGCCAAGAAGAAGGACACGGGAACTCGATAGAGTTCCTG
Organism: Triticum dicoccoides; assembly: GCF_002162155.2. Taxonomy (NCBI): domain Eukaryota; kingdom Viridiplantae; phylum Streptophyta; class Magnoliopsida; order Poales; family Poaceae; genus Triticum; species Triticum dicoccoides. The sequence continues at coordinate 825,417,612 of NC_041383.1, read as the reverse complement.
ATGTCAGGTGTTATCGGACTCATCGTCCGATGACTCCGAGGCGGACTCCTCCCGTGAAGACGAGGAGGAGAAAAAAGAGGCTTCTCCCCCAACGGAGGGAGAGAAGAAAAGGAAGGCCTCCCCAACTGGGGAGGCCGGAGGGTCCAAGAAGGGAAGGACCCTTCCTCCGGACTACTCTACCAACGCCGACGACGGTGAAGAGGAGTGGCCCTCGAGGGCCAAGCCCCTGGCGAGATCGTAAGTGTCTGGACTCTAGAATAACTCATGATTTTTCATTTGTCGCATCGTGTCTTATAACGCCGAATACAACCATGTAGCCCGCCCCAGGACGGGCTCCCCGCTTCATCGAGCGGCTCGCTGGGTTCGTCGGATGTGAATAGCACTTCACTTCCGACGGCCTCCTCCCCTCGCGACGCAGAAGACACCGCGGTGGAGTCTCGAAAGGGGCCCAACCAGGAGGAGGTGGTCCTGGAGGCTCCGCAAGGCGACCTCCCGGACTCCGGGCGCAAAGGGGGCAAAACCCCAGAGGGCTCTAAGTCCGGCCATGTGCCGGACTCCGTACCGGAACCTTCAGTGGTTCCAGAGTCCTGCAGGCAGCCCCTTCATAAGAAGGGCAAGACTACAATGCCGGTGGCCTCCGTCCAACCGGAGGCACCGGATAGCTTGCTGGAGGTGCTTAACGGCGCCTCTATCGACGAGGCGCACCGCAGTGTCATGAGTGCGGTGATCCAGAAAGTTCAGTCCGCCAAGAGCGGGCTGACTGAAGCCTGTACCAGCCTTCTAACAGGCTTTGAGGTAAGTTTTTAAGATATGTAAGAATATTACCGCATAGACAGTAGCCCCTGATGCTCAGTTTGGTGTTCGGAAAGAAAAGCCAAGCTGAGGATCGAAAAAGATATACGCAAGAGTCTAACATAAATATGTCAATATGGGAATGCAGGCTGCGCTGCTGACCTCTGCCGCACTGACTGCGGAGGTCAATGCATTGAAGGAGAGCCTCGAGCGGTCCGAGAACGAGCTCGGACTTGCCAAGAAGCAGCTCGAGGACAAGGAAGGTAAGTAATCCCTTATTAAAGTAGTACCTTATAAAAAGGATTTGGTTGCAAAAAATGACAGGAATAACATGGGTATTGCAGGGGCCACGAATGAGGTGGCGACCCTGAAGGAAGCGGTGTCCAAGGCCGAAAACAGTGCGGCCTTGGAGCGCACCGAGCGAGAGAAGCAGGAGGCGCGGGTGGCGGAGGTGCGGCAAGAGCTCCAGGCTCTCATGGAAAAACACGAGCGGTTGGAGCGTGACTCGAAGACTCGAGAATCCGAGCTTGCCTTGGCTCTTGAGAGTGCCAAAGCCGCTAAGGCCGAAGCCCAGAAGGCCCTCCAGGAGATCGAGGCGATAAAGAAGATAGCGGCGGGTAAGGCATTCTTTATGCAAAGCAAGCATGTAAAAGTGAATTATCTGTTACTTACCTAAATCCGGAGCTCTCCAGGAGCATTCGCCGATCTGCCCCGTAGTGTGTCTGATGCTACCGCGTTCTACCGATCCGAGGAGGGGAGCTCGACGGAAAAGGTGTTCTGGTCTCAATATGCTGAGGCCGGACATCCGATGCCCCTGAGCGACCAGCTGAAGCAGCTGGTCGAGCTCCACAAGGTGGCCGAACAGGCCATGAAGGGCCTCATAGTCCGGTTGTGGCCTAAAGAAGCCGTGCCTGGGAGCTACTTCGGTCTGGTGCGGCGGCTGGTGGACGCCTGTCCATGGATTGAAGTCATCAAGCACTCCGCCTGCATTGAAGGTGCCCGTCGGGCCCTTGCCCGTGCTAAAGTGCACTGGGGCAAGATGGACGCCGAGAAGCTTGTGACGGACGCGCCACCGCCGGGCAAGGAGTATCGCAAGCCCGAGATGTACTATAAGAGCGTCTTGAAGGGTGCCTGCATTATAGCGGGTGAGTGCTCCAAAGATGTAATTTTTGAGTAGACTCGCATTTGTTATCCTGTACGCTGAAAACTTTATTCATATGCGCTAAGCAACGCTTGTTAATTTAAAATATTACCTTCTATGCGGCCGTTTATCACATTTGAGAGATGGCGAGTCGTTGGCTTCAGCCCCCATGCCACGAGTGCTGGGGTGTTCGGGATAAACTTGAGCGCTCTTGTTCCCATTCTTGGGTCCTTCGAGGGAGGCGTTCAACACAACGAACGAGGCAACCGGACTATAATGCTTGAACACGCTCACTTAGCCATAGAATTCTATAATTTTAAATTTCGGCGAAGCCCCTTGTATTCGGAAGACCGAGTTCGGGGCGCTATACACGCCTTGGCCAGACAATGCCGACTCCTCGCTCTAAGCGGCATGAGTCTTTAGGGACCCGAAAAAACCTCTCAAACAGCGACCGGCTCTCGCCCTATCATGACGGTCAGTTTTAGCTTTCTCCACTGAGGTGCTCAACCCAGCTCAAACGGGGCACAATCGCAGTGGTTCTCTCAGCGCTACCTTAGCCGATATAACGGAACGTAAGGTACCAAAACATGGTAGCCGGGCAAACCCAACTATTGACCCAAGACATGATTTGGAGCCGATGCATATAATGCTATAAGTTCGGGGTGCCGCACTTGTGAAAGTGTTCGGACTTATCACACCATGATTTGGGGTACTTAAGCCCCTGGTGTATTGACCGTACCAAATTGTACGGGTGCAACATGTCATAGGTGAACATTTATAAAAAAGGAAAAGCAATAATAAGCAGAAGCTATGTATTGTTTATTCAAAAGATACTGCAATGAAAGCAGAACGATACAAATAGTGCGATAAGCAAGGGATGGGACTATTTAACATGACCCCTCCAGGGGTAGGCTACGAGATAGTATGTAAAACAGGTATATTGCTCGTAATAGAGACCACCTGGACACTCGACGTAGCTTTTCTGCTTCCCTGGCTGTTGCATCGTGAGTTCGGCGATTCTACTGCCGGACAGGGCTTCTGGAAAACGGAGTCCTGAGGATAAGAAAAAAGAAAAGAAGAATGACACAACTGGGAGCCCCTTGTGTGGTTGAGCCGCACTCTGGGCATGCCGTGGTCGTGCCCCTCCCCCTATGCCCATGGTATTTCCAGAGCGTAGTTATGTACGCGTGGCACTGGTCTCGCGATTTCGCGAGGGCTGGGGTTGGGGCCGCATTGCTACGCATGCTCGGAACGTGCCAGGCGGTCTTGTTGTAGGTTACTCCGGGCGCGCTTGACGGTGTCCGGACGTTTAGTAGTCGGACTCGAAAATTGCCTTAAGAGGCTGCTTTGTACTTCCGCCGCGAGGGCCGCCGTATGCTCCTCCGTTCAGAGAGAGCGTTCGGTGTTTTCATTGACCGTGATTACTCCTCGAGGGCCTGGCATCTTGATCTTGAGCTGGCCGGAATCTTGATAGTGTCGGCGTGTGGATCGTGGGATGACGGTGTCGCTCGGTTGTGGCGCGTTGTGATGGAGTCAATCTAGCATATCTCAGGTAGGGCTAGTATCCTTGGCACGATGATAAGAGTGGACACAGGGATTTGGGCTCTTTTGGAGAGATAATGCGCTATGTCATGTTTTGATTGTATTGATTTTGAGGGCATACAGAGTACAGGTTGATCTAGCATGAGATCGACTGTTTATGAGTTTTGATCAACCGTTCTCACCCCTTGGTTTATATAGATACCATAGGTGCATAGGACTTACGCATAGGTCGGTTACATCTAAGGGTAAACGTGACGAAGACAACCTCTAAGTCTTGAAGTACGCGCAATTTCTTCGAAAGATGTCCACCTTGGTGCTCCTGGGCCCGACAAACGTGACCCACTGGTTGATTATAATGGGGGTCCTCGGCCCGGCCCATATAGCTGGGAGCTCACGTGGCTAGCATCCCCTACTCTAGGACACCATCACGGCGCAACATGCACGCCACAGACGTGAACAAGCGCTCTGTGTAGATATTATGTTTGATTAAATGTCCACACCAAAGATAGATTAAAAAAGAGAGGAAAACATTGCCGCTTCAGTTGAGTCGAGGGATGAAACTTATCCGGTTTGAAAAGTTCAACCTGTAAGTTGTCCGGTTTTGAAGTGAAGGGACGAAATATGCACTTCTCAATTAGTTGAAGGCTAAAAGTAGTCTTTTCTCTTCTTCTTCTTCTTCTTCTTCTTCTTCTTCTTCTTCTTTATTTAAAATCCTGCTTGCTAGAAGCCTAGAACCAAGAACGGCCAATATTTATTTGTGAGAAAAATAGCTAGACTACTATTGGGGAAGGAGCATGATGCATGCATGATGAAAGCATTCCTTTCTACTAGAACCATTTCTCCTCACCTCCTTTAATTTAATTGACAAGTTCATTTCATTGATCATGCTTTGCATACGGTTTATGCACCATAGCTTCCCCCTAGCTATCCTCCCTCTCCCTCGCCAGATCCCCTTGGACCCTTTCTCCCTCGCCACCAGATCCATCCGCGCGCTGCCCTGACCCACGACGTCGCCGCCCCGACCCTCGCCGGACTCCACCCCCGCTGCCCCCGCGCCCCCAATCCCGCCGCCCCCGCGCCCCCACCCCCGCCGCCCCCGCGCCCTCCGCCCCTA
>NC_041383.1:825305071-825412530 GCF_002162155.2 Triticum dicoccoides | reverse complement strand
GTCGCCCCGACCCTCGCCGTCTTCGTCTTCGTCTGCGCCTTCTTCCACCTCCGGCCACCGCGGCCTCACCGTTGAACCGTCCCCGACCACGCCGTCCCGACCACGCCGTCTACTCCTCTGCGACCGCTGTGGGATGCTCTTCAGTTTCCCCTCCTCCCCTTGGTCGTTTGCTTCCCGTAGCGCCGCCCCTGTGATTTTGTCGCACCACTATCCGCCATGGTCGGGCCTTGCTCCGCGCGCGGCTGCACCGTGCTGCCCACTGCCTGACCTCGCCTCCGGCTGTCACCCGGCCGCACCAGACCGCGCTCACCCCGCCCTTGTCCATTCCCTGGTCACGGGGTCGCGCCCTCGCCTGCAACCGTCTGCTCCAGATGGCTGATTATCTAGTTTTGTTCTAGATAATGATTAAACATGGCTGATTATCCTCTCAATTCGGTCACTTGCTCGTTTCAGTTTAATGATTGCATTATAGTCCACTTTTTCAGTAAAATGTTCTGTTGCAATTCATTCCATTAGTTTGGTGCTGAAATGATCTGCCGTAATTCCTTCTTTCTGTTGCATTGTTTGGAATTGTATCTCACTTTAGCTGCTAAACTCTCTGGAATTAATGCTTCATATCATGTTCAATTTTTGCATAAGTTGAAGAAACAATAGTTCTACTGACAAGCATAAGAAAGGATTGGGCTCTGGTCCAAATGATGTTTAACATGAATTTAACTAAACAGGAATTTTATGTTGTTGCTGCTGAAGATGAGTAGTTGTAGGAAGATGATGCATATTAGTTTTATGTTGTTGTAGTAGTTGTAGGATGTTATTGTAGTTGAAGTTGCACGAGTAGATAATGGAGTACTGCCAATTTACTGTTAGTAAAGATGTTGAACACACAACTGTTGTTTACTCTAGTGATAGGAGTAGTAGTGGTGGCCATCTAGTTGGACTACTACTGCTAGGACTTGCTCCACATTTTAAGATTTCTTTTCTTTTAGGATTTATTTTCTTCTAGGACTAGGTTTTTATTATTTTTCTATTGTGATTGTTTTTTGAGCTCTTTCTTTTTCATTTCCTACTATCCTTATCCTAATTATCTTAAATTGTTATGATGTGTGTAACAGGATTAGATCTTGGATTTGCTAGTGGACTTTGGGAGTTTCTTAGCCATCTTGGTGACTCCATATTTTTCACTATTTCAGCAAGTCTTTTGTAAGCATTAAACTTTCAGCACTACATTTTTATCTTATGTGTACATCTGTTTGCTTCCAATTGCTATATATGTATTGTTGTTATTAAAAATGATGAAGCTCCTGTCAATTGCTATACATATATATGTGTATGATGATCCTCCTTTCCTGCAGTAGTATAGCACTTGCAGTAGTATGTCACTTGCAGTAGTGGTGCCTACGCAAGATACAGTTCAAATTTGATTAGTTCCGTAAATTTGTATGACCACAGATTTGTATAGTTTCAGAGATTTGTATGACCAAAGATACAGTTCTGATTTGATTAGTTCCATAAATTTGTATGACCAAATATATATTTCAGATTTGTATAGTTTCAGAGATTTGTATGACCAAAGATACAGTTCAGATTTGAATTGTTTCAGAAATTTGTATGACCAGAGATACAGTTCATATTTGAATTGTTTCAAAAATTGGTATGACCAAAGATGTTATTGTATATAAATGGGCTTCTGTAGAACCGTTCTTCATCTTTACAGTGTTGTTGTATAGAAATGTGCTGAATTTTCTGCTCTGATTGTTGCTCAAAGAAATTTAGCAAAAAAATGGGGTCCTGGGAGACGCCGCTGCTGCTTGAGGCCCTTGAGAGGCCCTTCGTGTCGTGATGATTTTGCAGGTACCCCGAGAGGCCCTTGAGTTTGCCGGAATGTCGATTAACTTCCGTTCCGGCAAATTCGGGTACTCCATATGTCCTATTTTCAGCAAAGGTCATGCTGAAATTTTCCATGAATTTTAGCATGACTTTGCTAAAAATCGGACATATGGGGTACTTGCTACTAATGCATGGGCCGGGGTATCTTAGTACTTAATTAAGTAGGATCAAATGCCCCTTTATTCTTGCTGCATTAAACCATAGGTGGCAATAGAGCCAAGTGATTAGGCCCAACTTAGAATTCTCCTCAGCATCGATAAACCCTAGATGATAAACCCAACATAGGTGGCAATAGAGCCAAGTGATTAGTGCCAAGTGATTAGGCCCAACCTAGGGTGCCTCGGCATCGATAAACCCTAAATGATGAAAACTTAACTTAACATTTAGGGTGCCTCGGCGTCGACAAACCCTAAATGATGAAACCTTGGCTTTTAGGGTGCCTCGGTGTCGATGAGAACCTAAATGATGTATGCTTAGGCTTTTAGGGTGCCTCGGCGTCGACAAACCCTAAATGATAAAAGCTTAGATTTTAGGATGCCTCGGTGTCGACAAACCCTAAATGATGAGACCATGATCTTGTTCCTTGACAATAACCAACTTTTTGACCAAACTTTTTTCCTATTTAGAGCGAAACATAGCCCAAAACGATGAGGCCGGCGGTTCGGGCGGCAAGCAATTCTGGGAGCTATCCCAGGAGTTGGAGAAAGAACATCACCGCTATGAGGATGCCGCGGAAGACACCGATCCTGACTACACAACACCTAGTGGCGTCGGGGATGACACCACTGATGGCACCGCCGAGGATGCCACCACTGATGATGGCGGCGCACACACAGATGGCAGCCAACCGAAGAGGCAACGGAAGGACCGGCGCCCGAGCGTGCTCGGCACCGTCAGGGAGGAATTTACTGAAGTGGACTCCAACGCGAATCCGACGGCGCCCAAACAAGTAGTCAAGGGGTACTCGGTTCAGCTCGGGTGCATTCTCCGGAGCACTGTCTCGATCAACACCGAGAACCTAAGGCATAAGGACCACGGGAATTTGCGCAACCTCCTCTTCACGAAGCTGCACGAACGATACAAGTTCCCCGCTGAGTTTGTAAACACACGCCTCTCAGGGAATAAAGTGAACAGTACCACCCTCACGAGGATGAGCACGGCCCTATCTACTTGGAGAAGCACGGTGAAGGCAATGATTGACAAAGGTGGTAGTTATGACAAGATCAAGGCGAAATATCCTTTGATGAGCAAAGATGAGTACAAGGAGTTCAAGATCAAGTGCGAGAGCAGCGCAACCTCCGAATCAAGTCAGTGGGGGAAAGAAATGCAGAAGTTCAACTTAGGGGTCCACCAACTCGGTCCCGGCGGTTACAGAGTGGCGGAGCCTATATGGGACAAGGAGGACGCGGAGCGTGCCGAGCAAGGCCTACCGCCCCGCTTCGAGAAATACCGTGACAAGCAGACTAAGAACTTTCTCAGGGCCCGGTACAAGGAGGACCCGGTAACAAAGGAGCTTACCACGGATCCGAAGATCAGGGCGCTCGAGCTTGTTCTGGTAAGGAATACACCCCCGCGTAATTAGCTCCATATGGTTGCACTCTAATTAATCCCCAATATTTCTAAATGGTTCACGTTCCTTCTGCAGGACACTAAAAGCAGTAGCGCGGGGTCATCTCAGAGCTCCCCTTTTGACACCCCTTTAAATAGGGCGTTGAACGTAATGAAAAACAAGGATAAGCTCAGTAAGCCGACGTCAGCTGGTCGTGTGGCCGGCAAAGGCTTGTCCACAAAATGGTTGTCATACTATACCGCTGGTGGGCGAAAGGAGAAAAAGACCAGCTCGGAAAGCCAATCGTGCGAGGTTGAAGCACTCAAGGCACAAGTGGCGCGGATTCCGGAGCTTGTCCAAGAGCAAGTGGAACAACAACTGGGAACGAAGCTCAACACCATGGTGCCTACGTTGATTCATGGGTTGACGACGTGGATTGCAGGCGGTCAACAGGGGCCTCCCCGGGTTCCCAGCTTCACGGCCACCAACTCGCACAGCGCGCAGGCGGTGCCATTGGTGTCTCCGGCGGCGCCATTGGTGTCTCCAGTGGAGGCGGTATTTGTGTCTCCGGCGCCGGCACGGGCATTGGAGCTTAATGAACCCGGGTGTACGCCGGCTGGCACCTCGCCAGCAAGCGTCCCCTCCGTCAGTTGCACGCCCGCCGTTGGCGGTGCCTCGACATTAGCCGAGCTCGACGGCATCACGGTAACTAAGCCTCTCGGTCGATGACTTCATCTCCTTGCCTTTGACTGGGCATCCCTGACGCCCTACATGTTTTCGCAGGGCGCCGCCGACGTTCCTTGCACTTCGTGGGCGGCGAGTTGGTCGATGTCGCCAAGGGAAGAATCGTTCAACCGGGCAACCCCATGTTCCACGGTAATCCGATGCCACCCACAGTGTATAGGGTTGAAGTGGTTCGGGTGCTGCCAGGCTGCGACGAGCTGTTACCTCCGATTCGACCCGCTGGGGCCGACGAAGAAGATGAGATGACCCTCAGTGCCTGCGTAAACTGGCCCCTACTTTGACCGAAGAGCCAGATTCGTTTGGGGACGGGGGACACCACCACACAGACAAGACCGCCAGTCGTGCCGGCGCCAAGCCATGGCAAGGACGCCGCAACGCTACCAGACCTGCCGGACATCCCTATGCCGGACATCCCTATGGCACAAGATCCGGACATCCCTGTGGCACAGGATCCGGACGACAACGACAACAACGACGGTACATTTACCAAAGTCAACAAGTACTTTGCTGAACATGGGTACGCTGACGAGTTTTGCGGGCCTCTTTCTCAAGAACCCAACCAAGACGACCGCGATCTAGCTGGTACGGCGGAGAAATCCAATTGCAACAGGAGTCGTCTGGCGTTCAGTTCTCAGGAGACGCCTCCAGCTCCCGCCTTCACAGAGCCTCAGATAGCTAAGGTGCGAAATATTATCAGCCCCAGCACGCTCAAGAAGGCGGTCTGTGAGCAGAACTCGCTCCCTTTATAGGAGATCAAGAAGAAGGGACGGAAACGAAAGACTAACAAGGGCGCCGGTGTGAGCCAGTCGGCACCGAGTTCGATCCGTGCTCAGGACGGGCCACCTTCACCTAAGGATATCTCGAGGAGGGTGCATGTGGCGGGTAGGGCGATGCTACCGCCAAATATGCTCAATGCTGCAACCGGTGCTATGCGGAGTCTGCACGACAGTGTTCTTTCTTTGGAGAAGCGGCATCTCAGAGAGAATGATGTGGCATACCCGGTTTTTGTGGCCAAGGTGCCAGAGGGCAAGGGCTTTGTGGATGGCGACATCGGGGGTACGATCGTCCTGTGGTTTGATGACATCTTTGCTATGTTTAACCTTCATCCGCTGCACTACACCTTCGTTCGGCTGTTTTCACTGAGTATGGAGATGCGGATCATTAGAGACAAGACCCCGGACATCGTGATAGTCGACCCCTTCTACATGCGTGCCAAGCACTTGAGCAGCGCTGGGGACCGCCAAGTTGCGAGTTCACACCTCGAAGGTGTCATTCTGGAAAACCCAGATAAGGATAACTTCCTTGTGGCTTACTTTCCCGAGTAAGTCATCCCTTAACCGCCCTGTAACAAATGATTTCTTAGATTTCGATCATTCTTTTTTTTTTCTAACACTCTGTGTTCTGTGCAGTGACACACATTGCACACTCATCCTCTTAAACCCGAAATATTCCATGGCCACATATTTCGACCCGAACCGTAACTCCAAGATAGACTACACAAATGTCAAGAAAGTTCTTGATGATGTTCTCCCCGGCTATGCCAAATCTTGAGGCACCTTCACCAGGGCAGTTCGTAAGTACGACAAGCACATGTTCTCACACAATACGAAGTTCTGCTCCGTCAAGCAGCCGCCTGGCGGTCAGAAGGATGCCTACTACGCCCTCCATCACATGCGGGCGATCGTAAGGGACCATCATCACCTTCTGCTACCAGATAATCTCAAAGATTGGGCCGCGAGCTTGTCGGCAATCCAGGACGCGGACCTCAGACAAGAATTCTTTCGCATCCAGTCGGAGTTTGCGGACATCATCCATCAAGATGTCCTTCATACCTCGGGGCAGTTCTTCCTCAGATATCAACCGTCCAACAGTGAGATAGATGGAATGCTACAAATGCAGTGTGACAACGACCGTGATTTCATGACCATCACAACAGACGGCGGCTTCATCCACGCTCATGTCCGATGAGTCGAGTCGAAAGTAGTGATGTGTAGTTCTGAAACATTGATTGGCTCATGTTGTAATTAAACTTTAATGAATTCGTATGTCTCTTTGGTTTGGACAGTCATTCAACTTAGATGCAATCGATGCTATTTATTAGTAGGACCATGAATCGTGCTATTAATGTCTTGCTTTTCTCTTTCGATCCTTTTGTTGCATACTTACATATTGCTTATGTATTGTCTGTTGTTTGGCTTGTGCATAGAGATGTCGTCGTATGTCGTGTACAAGGGTAAGGTTCCCGGAGTCTACGACGACTGGGAGGAGTGTCGGAGACAGGTTCATTGTTTCAGCGGTAACAGTTACAATGGGTACACCACTAGGGCGGGGGCCGAATCTAGATATGCCCGCTATCTAGCGGGAGAGAGGAGGGAGCGTTGGAGGAACCGGATGAAGACCAGTTTGATCGCGATGATGCTCATCGTGATGACCGCAGCTCTCTTCTATGTGATGGTAGTTTAGATAATCGATATCGACTTGTAATGTGAAGACAAACTCGATACTCGTGGTCTTGAGACTTGTATTGTTTTATCTTTGTTCAGTCTTTTGAATTCGGAGACTAATATGATGAATTGTATTCAGAGACTAATCTTCTATTGTATTCGATGAATCTGCTGTTGCTGTGTGCGGCTGTCTATATTCTGTCCAATAATATATTTTGTAACCTGTGCAAAAATCAGAAAAGTAAAAAAAAACAAATATTCATACTAATGGCGCATCACCTCAAGGTGCGCCATTAGTATGCCAAAGGATACTAATGGCGTATCACGACAGAGTGCGCCATTAGTATGACAAAGCACATGGCTACGTATGCCCCCCGGGAGGCATACTAATGGCGCATGGTGTTACATACTAATGGTGCACTGCATGGTGCGCCATTAGTATACCAGATACTAATGGCGCACCACTGGTGCGCCATTAGTAAAAAATACTAGTGGCGTGATACTAATGGCGCACCGGTAGTGCGCCATTAGTAGGCAAAACCGGTGCGCCATTAGTAGGCCTTTTCCTAGTAGCGAGTGTACCGTGGTTGGTGCATGCAGAAAGTGGCAGACTCGATTCACCGCAAAGGAGATGTCTGTCCTCGTGAGTGTTAGGTACTAAAGAGCCCCAACTAAACTGTGATAATTAGTGCTGTCATCCTGTCCAAGAAGTGTACCACTCTCCTAACTAATTTTCTCACTTGAGGACATAGGCGTGGTGGAGATCTTGCAATTTTCCATGTTTGCCCGGTGAAGGATATCGCCATTGTATTTCTGTTGTGACAGAACAAGCCCCCTTGGCGACGACGTCACCTCGACTCTAAGAGAATAATGCAACGGGCCAAGGTCTTTGAGAGCAAATGAAGCCTAAAGATCACCTAGCAGCTTGGTGGTAGCAGTGGGAGAGGAACTGGCCACAATGATATCATCAACGTACACGAGCATAAAAATGGTGACCCCTCTTCGATTGAAGACAAAAAGTGATGTGTCGGCCTTGGATGGCAGAAAACCAAGTTGTTGAAGACGAGAGCTCAACCGAGAGTACCAAGCCCAAGGAGCTTGTTTAAGACCATAAAGGGCTTTCTGAAGCTTGCATAGATACCGAGGAGCAGGAGGATCTTCAAAACCAGGAGGTTGACGCATGTACACTGTCTCTTGCAGAATGCCATGAAGAAAAGCATTTTGGACGTCCAACTGCCGCAAGCACCACCCACGGGAGATTGCAATAGAAAGCACGAGACGCACAGTAACAAGTTTTACAACCGGACTGAACGTGTCATCATAGTCCAAACCATACCATTGCTTGAACCCCTTCGCACCAAGACGAGCTTTGAGGCGATCAACCGAGCCATCTGCTTTGTGCTTGACCTTAAAGACCCATTTGCAGTCAAAGATGTTGACATTGGGTGGTGGAGCAACAAGGGTCCAAGTGCCATTTTGGCGAAGCGCATCAAGTTCAGCTTGCATAGCTTGGTACCAACCTGAGGACCGGAGCGCCTCACGGTAATCAGCAGGCTCACGTACAGTTAAGAAGGCACATTTGGATGGGTCGTAGACGATGGTGCCATCAGTGTGTTGCTTGACATGGCACGTGCGGTTGCGGGTCCGGGTGACAATGGCATGTCCCAGCGAAGCAGAGGATCTGGAAGCCGCAGAAGATCCAATGGGCATGCAGCTTGGCGCAGCAGCAGGCGGATCCACATGGGGTCCCGTGAGCTGCTCGTTAGGGGAGGATTCCGCGTCCACGGCCGGGGACGGGCCCACACCGGTACCTCCCGCAGCAGGCGCGGGCGCCACACGGACGACTGCTGCTGGTGTGTCGGGTGCAGCGGGAACCGGCCCGGTGGTAGTCCCCATTGCAGGTGAGGACGAGCGCTTCACAGGGGCGGGTGGGGCGGACGGCCCACCCGTGTCGGGCACCTGGTCCAATGGGGAGGCGGGCGTGTCGCTGTCACGCGTTGAAGGAGAGGGTGCGCCTCTGTTGTCTGGAGACATGGGATACGAGAACGAATCAGCTCCGGGATCAGCGCCAGAATCTGCATGGGATCCTGGGGCATCTGCTCCTGGGATCGTCTGTGGCACACGGGATCCTGCATCCAGATTAGCATCCGAAACAGAAGTGCAATAATTCATGTAGTCATGCGGAAAAAGGAGGATGGCATGTTGTGCGACATGAGGTGGTATGGGAGCGGTTTGGGGTTGAGCAAACGGAAAATTTTTCTCGTCAAACACAACATCACGTAAAATATAGATGCGAGCCGTGGGTACATGAAGGCATTTATAGCCTTTATGACGGATGCTATACCCTATGAAAACACATTGTTGAGAGCGAAAAGCGAGTCTGTGTGTGTTATACAGGCGCAAGTTTGGCCAACATGCGCACCCAAAGTTTCTAAGAGACGCATAGTCTGGTTTGTGATGAAACAACTTTTCCATGGGACTAAGATTTCCTATAACACGGCTAGGAAGTCTGCTGATAAGATAGCAAGCGGATAGGTAGGCTTCATCTGGCCCAAAACCGCAATGGCATGGACGCATGTGATAAAAGTGACAATCCCATGTCAACAATGTGACGGTGTTTTCTTTCGGCGGAGCCATTCTGTTGATGCGTGTGTGGGCACGACACATGATGTGCAATACCAAGTTGATGAAAATATGTGTTGCTAAGCTTTTCGTATTCACCACCCCAGTCCGATTGAACGCACAGAATTTTACAAGAAAGAAGGCGTTCAACATGAGCAAGAAAATCACGAAAAACATCAAACACATCACATTTTCGTTTGAGGAGATAAATCCAAACAAATTTACTATAATCATTAATGAATGACACATAGTACTGGAACTCACCATATGAAGTCTTAGCGGGTCCCCACACATCTGACACATAGTACTCTACTCCCCGAGCGTCATGACGTCGAGGCGGGTCGTGGCAGCGGTGATGAGGGGCTCGTACTCGCTGTCGAGGCCAGTGATGACGGCGGTGATGATGTCCTCATCACGCATGACGCGGCCAACGGCAGCAAGCTGGTTAGTGTTGGCGCGGATCTTGGCGAAGTATTCCGCCATGGAGAGATTTTCCTTCTTGAAGATCGCCATGTCTAGCTTGATCTGCACAATACTGGCACGGCAATGGGTCTGGTACATCTCTTCGAGATGCTCCCAGATGGCACGGGATGTGTCAAACCTAATCACCTGTTGAAGAACTTCGTCGGTGAGGGAGGCGAGCAAATAGCTGAGGACGATCTGGTCCTGACGGAACCAGGTGGCGTACTCCGGATTGGGAGCACGGACTCCCTTATCATCGGCGGGAAGCAACCGATCGGGAGGAAGCTCGGTGCCATCGACATAGCCAGTGGCATTGGCGATGCGAAGGGGCGGAAGGATCTGGGCTTTCCAGGAGAGAAAGTTGGAGGAGGTGAGCTTGGCAGTGATCAGGCTAGCAGAAGGGGTAGGCACGGCGGAAGCAGGCGGGCCGCCGAAGGATGCCGGCAGCGAGAGGGTGGTTAGGGCTGCGGAGGAGGAGTCGGAGGTGGTAGGGGAACCCATCGTGCTGTTAAGCGAGAGGGCCTGATACCATGTGAAAACTGAAGAAGAGGTAGATTGGATCGGCGCACCTCATACGGTGGCCTGAGAGGGTTTATATATACGTGAGCTAGGGCACAACGGCCTAGCCGGATATACATGAGTTGTTACAGGAGATATACAAGATACTAACAACTTCCTAAATCACAACTACATGTTTAACAATTGATCCCCTTGATCATTCAAAGGAATCAAGCTTGCCGTCTTCGCCTATTCCTGTTGCTACTGGAGTAGAGTACCATCCTCTGCTTCTTAATTTTAGGTTAGGGTCAGTAAGTAAAGAGAACGGTTTGGTTTACAACAAGCTAACTGTTCTGCACCTCGAACCGCAACATGGGAACAGTACATTACTTGTATGGTCGCCAATTTAGAAAAGCTGCCCACATGTTCTTCAGGATAGAACAAAACAGATTATTTCACAAGGAATTGCAATTTGTTATTGAAGGTAGAACCTCTACTAGCCCTTCATACTCCATATTTTGCATTGCAGGGTTAACACTTACTCTCTTTTTCATCTATGTCTTACCTTGCTAATTTTTCTCGTTATTGTTTCCATCACACGCAATATTATATTGCTGATTGCAGAGGCTGGGGGATAACCTCCTTTTCGAGAAAAATATATTATATTGCTGATACAGAGGATGTCGCTATTCAGCATGCAAAGCACGCCACCAGGACGTACACACAGTGATGGACACTTCCAGACACATTTGTCTTGCAGAGAACGGGCGTGTGTTCATGTATGGCTTTCAAGACAATGGACGGATTGAACCCAAGAACATACATACTCTGCCATCAGCAGCATATTCAGGGCGCCTATAACTCTGAACCGCTAGCCGCAGCTGCTCTGCTGCATTGGACTGCTCTGTTTTTGTTGTTGTGTCACTGGGGTTTGACAGACTCTGCTCTGCTCGGCTACGTAGCTCCACTATTCTTTAGGGCATCTCCTGCCGTTGGCCCCCCAGGGGCGTCTAAAAGCGCCGCCTGGGGGTGAGCCGGCGCAAAAATGGCCCTGGGGCGAGTCGGTCCCCAGCCGTCGGCCCCCAGGGCCGCCCCCAGGCGCGTATTATAAAAAAAGAAGGGCCGTTTGGCAAAGTTATGATAAAAAGTAGTTAAATTTCGGCTAAACATGGCAAATTTCGGCGAAATTCGCGCATTTTCATTACATTAACCTAATCTAAAAAAGAAAGGGGCTGAAGTCGTCACCGCCATCGTCGTCGTCGGCCTTCTCCTCCTTGACGCGGGCGCCCCTGCTGGACCCGGCGTCGTCATGGCGGACTGGCGGCGGCGCGGCGTCGTCGTCGTCATCGCTGTCGCATAGGACGACGACCCCATCTTCATCGCGGCCGCGTCGGCGCTCCTCGAAGCGGCGCAGGGCGGCGCGCTGGCGCTCCTTCACCTTCTCCCGGCGCGCCTTCTCCATCGCAATGGAGTCCTGGCGCGCCCATTCTAGGGTCGCGTCGTCGTCGTCGAACTCCGTCTTCACTGGCGCTAGCCCCGGCTCCGTCTTCACCGACGCCAGCCCCGGCTCCGTCTTTGGCTTGACGAAGCGCGGAGGAGCCGACGAGGAGGAGGCGCGCCGGC
Source organism: Triticum dicoccoides (assembly GCF_002162155.2). Lineage (NCBI taxonomy): Eukaryota > Viridiplantae > Streptophyta > Magnoliopsida > Poales > Poaceae > Triticum > Triticum dicoccoides. The sequence goes on along the minus strand of NC_041383.1, from coordinate 825,400,701 downwards.
CGCCCTCGTTGATGACGATGCCGGCGCTGCGAGTGCGCCGGCCGAGCGGCGACTCCGCCGCAGGCTCGGCCTTGACGCCGAGGAGGGCCGGAGTGCCGGAGTAGTGCGATGAGGATCGGGAGGAGGAAGAGGAGGAGGAGGACCCGAACCTCCTTGGCGCCCATGGCCCGACGCGTCGGTGCTGTGCCGGGGGGTACGCCAACGGCGGGTCGTTGCCGCCCTCGAGGTACGTGAGCACGCCCTCGAGTGTGCGGCCGGGGACGCCCCACCAGAGGTGGCGCCCCTCGCTGTTCTGCCGGCCGCCGACCACCGGCGCGCCGTTGGTGGACGCCAAGCGCTGCTGCTGGCGGCGCTCGAAATACGCCGCCCAGGCCGCGTGGTTGTCGGCGGCGTACTGGGGGAGGGAGAGTTGGGCGTCGGTGAGGGACGCGCGCACGATCTCGACCTCCTCGTCGAAGTACTTCGGCTTCGCCATGGCGTCGGGCAACGGGGGAATGGGCACTCCCCCGGCGCAGAGTCTCCACCCCGTTGGCCCGGCGCGCATGTCCGGCGGCGCCGGGATGTTCGCCTGGAACAGGAGCCAGGACTCCTATTTGCGGAGCGAACGGCGGCCGAAGCCGTTGGCCGCCGCCTCATCTCCGGGGAAGCGTTCTGCCATGACGACGGCGGGGCTGGGCGGGCTCGGGAGAGGTAGAGGGAGGGGCTGGGCGGCGGCGCTCGGGGGAGGCAGGGAGAGGGAGGGGCTGGACGGCGGCGAGGGGCGGGGCTGGTGTGGGCACAGGCGAGTGGAGGCCGCCGGCTTTTATAGCCGGGCCGCGCCCGTATGTACGCGTGCGAGGGAGGGGAGGCGTCGGCGCGCCGTCCCGTGAAGCGCCGCCTATGAGGAATCAATGGCAAGGCTGACCGGCGGCAGCCTTGCCATTGATTCCCCGCGGGAACCGAGGCCGTTGGTGAAAGACGAGGCGCCGAGTCGCTGACGCGGCTAGCCCGCGTCTTTTTCGCGCCAAAACAGCTCGCCCCGGCGCCCCCGGGCGCCCCCCAGCGCGCCGGGTTTGGGCTGGGTTCGCCGGCGCTATTTTCGGCCCAAGCTGGCGAAAATCGGGTTCCTGGGAACGCAACTGAGCCGTTTTTTCGGCGCCGGCGCGAAAAAATCGCCTGGGGAGGCCTTCCTGGGGACGCGGCTGGAGATGCCCTTAGGCCGTCCGTCCGGCTGTTATAAATAGGAACTTGATGGCTAGTAGCTATGATAGTATGTATTCACAACACCAGGATCAACTGGCCAAAAAATAAATAGATCATATTCTGGTTTTCTTTGGTTTGGTTTATTACCCTACGGCTGCAAATCATTTCCAACTGCTCTGTTTTTGTATTCTCAGTTCTTCAGTGTCAATACTGGAGCTGGATATAATATTCTGGCACTTTAAATTGTCTGTTAGATGGTGATTTTGTTTGAAAAAATATATCATGTAATAACTGTTGGCATGTTGTACAATAGCCATCTCAGCTCTGTGTTCTTCTTTCTTTATTTCTGTGCCAACCAATCAGTTCAAGTTGTGAGGAAAACATATTGTAAATGCCACGCAGGTGGTCACACAGGCATGAGAAAAAGGTAATACAAAAGATGAAAGAAAGACAGAAAGCACAAGTAGAAACCACAGAACTAAGAAAAGAAACCATACAAGAAGTCGCAGATGCAGTGATTCCCGAGTTAAGATGCACCAAAACACATAAAATGCATACAGATATACAACATGTCTTAGAGATGCAAAGTGACTCTCCATCTTTTTCATAAGTTACAACAAGATTACGAGTGTGCAAACTGGGAACTGATAGTTATGGGATTGCAGATGCAATTATTGATGGCATAATATAACTGCTAAAAGGGAGAGGCTCCTACAGAGAGATAGTTAGAGACGGTGAGATTTTTTCGATAAAGGACTTTTCATTGAATAGATATATCGAGGTGATACAATTGCGTCGAAAGAAAGCCCAGCCTCTGCATAGCTAGATGCACACAGCCAAAAAAGTCCAGAGTACCCTAAAAGCAAAAAATAATTCGATACAATGCCAATAAAAAAACATGTCCAGCCTAAGGAGTGGCAGATCCTATCCGTAGGTCACACCGCCATCCATGGGGGTAGAAAACCTCCCTGGCCGTACGCTCCAGCCGTGTAGACGCCATCATAAAAAGGTCCATGTCCTTCGGCCTTTGCAGGATAGACCAAGTACGGAGCCATCGTGTATACACATGAATAACCTGCATAGGAGATGAGACACATTTGTTATTAAAAATCACATCATTCCTGGTAAGCCACAGTGCCCAGCATAAGGCCGCCGCTCCCACAAGAATATGTGCAGAAAATTGTTTATCAATACCCCGCAACCAGTTGCCGAACATGTTCCGTGCAAACTGGGAACTGATAGTTATGGGATTGCAGATGCAACTATTGATGGCATTTAACCTATAAACCCTAGAGAACAGATAGGCAGGAAGAAGGTGGCCACGTCGCCTCTAATTCGCCATGAACAGTATTCGTGCCACCGCCTGTAAATTCTGTGCCCCGTCAGGGGCATTTTCGTCATTTCACATACGGGCGTATAAAAGGCAGCCGCTCCGGTGGAGGTAACCTAGCCTTCTGTCCATCCCGCACTCGCACCGCGCCCCTCTCCTCTCTCTCCCTCCAAACCCTAGCTAGACCACGCCCGCCTCCCACCCCGCCGCCGTCATCTTCTCCACCCGACCAGCCGTCGCCGCACCTCCTCCACTCGGCCAGCCGCCACCACTCGCACCCGTCTCCTCCGGCCAGCCTCCGCCCGCAACCTCCCCCCTCCCGTTTTCAGAAGGGAAGGGAAGGGAAGGGAAGGGAAGAGAAGAGGGAGAGCGAGCGGGTCAGGCGACGGGAAGGGAAGAGGAGAGGGAGTCGAGCCCCGCGCCTCCACCACCTCGTCTTCGCGTCTCGCCCCCGTCCTGGTTTCAGGCGCGCCGCGCCCCTTCTCCTCCGCCCCACCTACCCTCCGTCCACCTCTTCTTTCTCTGGATCTCGCCGGTGCTCCCGCTGCTCCCCCCGCACGTGGGCTTCTCCTCCGGGGCGCATGGGGAGTCTCCACCGTACCGACTCCAACCTGCAACCTGTTCCAACTCAGGTTTGTCTTGGCTTTCCTTGGTAGGCCACTGGCAGGAACATGTATGCTGATGTGTTCCTCGGTCCAGCAACTCCCACTCACCTTCCTCCCTATCTCATATAAATTTATCTCTGTTGTTGTGTATTGTAGTGGTTTGGACATAGATTTGAGGGAGGACAAGCCTCACATAAAGGCAATTTGATGGAGGGGGGCATCCATGACCTGAAGTATATGGATTCAGTGCACACTATCAATTTGATGAAATGCAGGTACAAGGTGTTCTCATTATGCTTTGGTTCTCCAGTCTCGTTTTTTGTTGCAGAACTTGATATTTTTTAATTTGTGGTCATACCAGGCAACATAAGGTCTTTAGTGTGGATTATCTCATCTTAAGTTTCTCATAATCAGTGTTCAGTTGAGCACAAGTACAGTCTTGCTGAAGTTGTGCATTATCTCATCTTAAGTTTCTCGTAATCAGTATTCACTTGAGCACAAGTACAGTCTTGCTGGAGTTAAAAAGATAAAAACTTTATCCTTGACGCAGGAGGAATATGGTCTGAATTTGATTTCCACTGTTAACAAATTCTCGTCTTTGATATAGATGGCATTTTCCACATTTAGTGTGCGTTATTTTTGCAGGAAACCATTTAATGTGCTTTCAATGTAAAATTCTAATCTTTACTCTCTGAAGAATTGCAAGGAGGACAATAGATTAGCTCCTTCTGATATCTTGGTTGATGCCATTAGTGATATTTAGCCCTTACTTTGAGTCGTTATTTCGCATTTGCTTCGTCTCTAAAGTTTTGTTCCTGCCGCAGGAGAGATACGAGTGTTGGTTGCATTCGTGCTACTGGCTTGCCCTGAGATGGATCTGTTCAGTTCAGGTATATATGTTTCTACCCTGCCTTCCCACATTGTTCTTTTTGACTTTCAAATTTGTAACACGTTGTCATATCTACCAGTAGGTGTCGTTCTGCTTGTCCTTGCATGTCAGTTCGTGCACCTGGGTTGTTGTGCAGGTTAACGGCACATAGGGCATGCGGGTTGTACTATTACTGATTATACATGAGAAGATGAGAGTGGTCTGCTAAATAATTAGAGGGCGACTGGCATAGCTGAACCGTTGAAATTACCCTCCTACAGATCATCACTACTTGTTTCCTCTCTTTGCCAACTTTTGGATTAGTTGTGCAACTGAATGTCGGTCTCTTATTTATTTTATTTTTCACTAGCAGAAATTAAAGTAGATGTGTGAACTTGTTGCGGGTGGTGTCCTTCCATGCCGGGGTTCTAGCGGAATGCTTAAGAAATTTCTCATGAAAATGGATGTGCAAAGACATGAGCAAGATCTTCAGAGGGCCAAGATGCATAGGCTATATCTGTGGCACATGTCTCTCTTCTGTTCCAAAAAAGGTGAGTCTTTCCCTTTCTTTCCACGCATCTAATTGAGGAGAGCATATTCTTTAATTTGTTGTTCAGTAAAAATGACATTGAGTTGGTTGAAGCGTGATATTGAAGATGCCAACGGTAACCATGTCTCTTAGTTTGTATTATATATGGGTTCTTTATGCTTGCCTTTAAATCCTTCATAATTTTCCCTATGCAGTCCAAGCGCTGCCATAAGCATCGCAAACCACTCGAGTATCTTCATTCCCCACGTAGAACTGTTCAAGAAAAGCACATGTCAAACCAAGTTCGTCTTTAGCTCTGCAAACCTGCTCAAAAATAGTAGTCGTCCATTGAGACTTATTAGTTTATTGTTTCCCATATCACAGCAGCGCAGAGGAGCTGGCTTCCCGTGTCAGAGTTGCGTGTACTTGCGGGCTACTTCACCGTAACCAGCCCATCTGCAGGTATGCTAGCTCCTCCTCTTCTATTCTATGATGCGAATGCACAAAAGGAGAGGCTCAAATCTGGAGAGTAGCCAATGTGATATAGTTTTAAATTTTGTCTTTCTGCTGCAGTATTGTAGGGATGGACATATGGATTGAGTGGTACCCTCCTGAAAGATACACATCTCAGCAGCCAAGAACTTCAATAAAAATGTATATCCCAACACCTTTTATAAATCTTGAATGCTTCTCGGTCAAAGTCGGTGTCACTTCCAGTCTTGGTTGCTACCAGGATGCCAGGTGCAAACTTCATGGAGGCATAATGGCTCTGTACTAGCTTCTCTTGATGAATGAAAGTAGTGCTGCTGAAGTGCTGATGTGGATAATACATAGTAGTATATTAAGTTTGGAGTCCATCCCTCAAACCTCGTGTAACATATTTCTAGCGCATATAGGTGCTTATTTTCTATGTTTTCTACATTTTTGGAGTTTCCATAAATTTAGTTTGTGCTACGGATAATACATAGTAGTATATTAAGTTTGAATTCATGATCATGTTCTCTCACCTGCTATATAGAATTTAGTTTGACCTGCATAAATCACTTGAAGAGAGGGATAAAAGGAGAGGGGGAGAGATGCATGTTGTGAAGGAGCAAGCCCATTCAATTCTAAATATGTTCCATGTGCTGAGAAATTTCTGTTTAATTCAATTGTACGGTTAGTACATTCGTACTTGATATACAAGCAGTTTTGTACATGAAGAATGCATGTGCGGAGAGAGGTTTACTTAGGGCAGCTCAAATCCCATCTTGAGCTCTAATATCTCTGTTATTAATTTTGATTTGATTATGTACGTTCACACAGCTGCAAGGTTAATTCACTGATCAATACTTCAAACTTGATTGTTGAATTGTACTAAATTCCATACTCCGGTCTTCCGGTGGCCTCCCTGGTGTGTTTCTCCCCGCATCATATTCCTCCAGCTACTAACCCTGTTTCAAGCAAGCTCTGTTGCCGTCAGAATGAGTCAATGAGGTTTGTTAATTTGCAGGGATGTGACATCTAAATATGTATTCTTGCCATCGCAGCAAAAAAATTGAGATATCTCATATATTGGCAAAGCTAATGCCTGAGAGGGAGCTACCAAACAAGCATGCTTTATATTTGGGGCGTGCAGGCTGGAAGGATCATTGGTAATTGATCCTATCAAAGGTAATTATTCATTCCAGGAAAGTGAAAGCTTGGGTGTAGCTACCAGAGTTCCATTGAAGAAAATGATAATATACTTGCAATGTATTCCACTTGATTGAAACGGTTTACTTATTTGTTGCATGCCACACCAACATTTTATTCCTGTAGGTAAAAATAAGAAAATGAGTGCTGATGTGTGTCACTCCAGTTAGTTTTTCCCCAGATTTCTTTGATATACTGAAATGCTTATATTCATTACTTTGTGCAACTTTGAAGGAAGGTGCGATCTCTAGCCTGAAGGAATGGCTGATTGATTCAGCTATAGGAAGCAATCCTGTTCTGCGATTGATTGCTGGAATCATATTTATGCAAGAGCAAGACTACACACGAGGCTGTCAAGCACACACACACAACAGAGGAACTCTGGACATGTTAGTTTTCTTTTTCCGTATGCCTTTAGATGGTTCAACCTATCATTAGTGAAATGATTGTTGCAAATCCGTACTCAAGAGTGCCTTCTAAAGATGGTGTATATATTTCAGTTTTTTAGTGTCCCACCCAGTAGCTCCCTCCGATGTTGTCTTTACATTATTTATTCTCTGTGAAATATCCCTTTTAGCTTTCCTGGCGCATCATGTTGCTCTGTAAAAAAATTGTATCGATAATTTTCATTGCCATTTAGTAGTTCTGAACTTGGAGAGACTAACTCTAATAATATTCGGTAGTAGATGTTTTTCGTTCCTTGCAATGAACATACCGGTTCAAAAATTTAAGATATGTTTTGCTTAGTATAGCTAAAGGTTGGGAATCATTAGAGAGAAGAAAAAGAAAAAAGGATTTTGCGCAAGATGAATGGACTCTTAATTTCTCATGCCGACTGTATCTGGTATTGCCACTGTAGGTTACACACTTCACCCAGTGCACCTATCTACATTCGTCTATTTTATTAAATGTAGAGGAGAAGAAACTTCGGTTGTGTCGTTCAATGTGTACCAGGATATTAGTATTCAGATTAGTGATTTTCAGTTCTTTGTGCTCTTGCTTCTATTTCAGTGTTTATATTTTGGAACTTAGTTGAGTAGATTAGTTTTGCCCATTATTTTCTTTAAACACAAATGTCGTACACATACTAGACTAACCACTTTGCCACACTGGAAGGAATTTTATAGGTCATGCAGGTCGATTCGGTAGTTAAAAATGCAATAATTTTACATATTATTCACGGCACTATGGGTTCAGATAATTTTATTTGTTAATGTTTAACTATTGCAATTCTTTATTAAGAAGATTATATGTATATACAGGCTGATTTGTTTTTATTTATCCATATACAACATCATGTCTCAGTTCATCATCTTCTGACACTGGAAGAGGATTCACTAAGTTATAAAGTAATAAAGTAAAACATGGATTTCACTTACTTGAGAGAAGATCTGGCCATGACATTGACACTGCTACGTACCAGACTAAAGTTCAACAAACGATCATTCATCATCTTCTGATCATGGTCTTTGCCGTTTATGATGCCAATTTTGGACATACCGTTTGTTCAACTACATACTAATGCAGGCAAGTTTTCCCATTCTTTTTTTCTTTTCCATTTGGTTAAGGACTATATATATAGTGTTACCTTAGTGGTAAATTTTTACGGTTCATAATAATCAATTTGTAGCCTAGCTTCCAACACTTGCTTATAGTGTCTTTCTCTCTGTCACCAGTACGCCGTGATGGAAAACGTTAAGATTCCAACAAAAGTTCTTATGGATGCTATTATGCAATAGCTTGGCCTTCAAGCGCAGGTTACTCAACAGACAAGGCAAGCACCATTGGTCTTGAGTCAAGTGTTCAGTTCTATCCATCTGAGTACCGGTTGAATAATGGAAAGTGTTGATGACTACACTCGAAGCAAGCCTTGTCGCGACGCAGCAAGTGTTTCCCCCCTCCTCCCCAAGGGCAAGGTGAAGGAAGGTGCCTGTGTGGTTCTTCTGCAGCTCGCAGCGAGGATTGTTGTGTCCAACCTGCACAAGAATGTCAAGAAGTCTTTCTCGGAGACGCAAGCCACGACGCATGTTTCTGCCATGATTTCCTTCAGTTGGATTTTGTGGATTTAGGTGTTGAAAAATTATGGGCTGTGGATGCAGGATTAAGGACATGTACAAGCACTACAACAAGAGATCTGGGTTGCTTCTTTGTGGCTTCCAAACTTGGATGTTTGTCTGGAAGTTAGTTTAGTTTTTTTGTGTGGATTCACAGCTTCTCACATGTACCATCCTCTTAGACCTTTAGGTTTCCAAAGAAATTAAATGAAGATATGGTGGTGGTATGGTCTCAATAGTACAACTTAAAGCCTTTCATGTTTTATACTTTCTCGGAAATTTGCTCTTGAAGAATCATGTATCTATGTTAGATCCGGTGAGAAAAGGCGGCTTCCAAGCAGAGGATGCAGGAGTGTTGGCCACATTTGATTTTCAACTTGGGTGTCTAAATATTCTCACAATACTTGACTCCCTTTCGGCCTTTGCGCCATTGGCGCAACGAGTCATCTAGTAATATAACTGCTAAAAGGGAGAGGCTCCTACAGAGAGATAGTTAGAGACGGTGAGATTTTTTCGATAAAGGACTTTTCGTTGAATAGATATATCGAGGTGATACAATTGCATCGAAAGAAAGCCCAGCCTCTGCATAGCTAGATGCACACAGCCAAAAAAGTCCAGAGTACCCTAAAAGCAAAAAATAATTCGATACAATGCCAATAAAAAAACATGTCCAGCCTAAGGAGTGGCAGATCCTATCCGTAGGTCACACCGCCATCCATGGGGGTAGAAAACCTCCCTGGCCGTACGCTCCAGCCGTGTAGACGCCATCATAAAAAGGTCCATGTCCTTCGGCCTTTGCAGGATAGACCAAGTACGGAGCCATCGTGTACACACATGAATAACCTGCATAGGAGATGAGACACATTTGTTATTAAAATTCACATCATTCCTGGTAAGCCACAGTGCCCAGCATAAGGCCGCCGCTCCCACAAGAATATGTGCAGAAAATTGTTTATCAATACCCCGCAACCAGTTGCCGAACATGTTCCGTGCACTATGTGGTGGGTATAGATTCGAAGCTACTTGAACTATGGCCCAAACTGCCCGAGCGAACTTGCACTCAAAAACTAAGTGTTTAATAGACTCGTCATGTTGGCAAAAGACACATGTCTTGGAACCATGCCAGTTTCATCGTGCCAGATTATCTCTAGTTAGGATGACTCCTCTGTTAAGAAACCAGAGGAAAATCTTCACTCTTAAAGGGATTTTGAGCTTCCACAATTTCCTGTTATCAACTGGAACATCACAATGAACCATTGCATCATACATGGATTTGACTGAAAATTTGCCAATCTGATGTAAGTTCCATCGAAAAATGTCCGGCTCACCTGACAGTTGAATGTCCTCCGGGCGAGTGAGTAATTCATTCCATGCTGCCAGGCGAGGGCCAAAAAGGTCCCTACGGAAAGAAATATCAGGGTTTTCTTGTCCTAAAACTTGTTTGATTGTGACAAATTTATGTCTAACAATCATGTACAAGCTCGGATATTGCACCATTAGTGGGTTATTCCCTAGCCAGATATCTTCCCAGAATCGAACCTGAGAACCATCCCTAACTGAGAAGGTCCCAAATTGGAAAAAGAATTCCTTGACCTTCATCACACCACTCCAGAAATGCGAATCCCAAGGTTTCCAATGAGCTTGAGAAATGGCATTGGATCCCACATACTTGTTGCAAATGATTTCCTGCCATACTCCATTCTCAGTGAGTAGTTTGTAAACCCACTTGCTGAGAAGAGCAATGTTTTTAATCTCCAGGTCTTGGATTCCCAGCCCCCTTGACTTTTTGGTCTGCATAATACGCTCCACCTAGCCAGTCGATATTTCTTGGATTCGTTATCGCATTGCCAAAAAAATCTAGATCTAAAGTAGTCTAGTCGCTGGAGAACCCCTTTCGGTAGGTGGAAGAAGGACAACATGTATAAAACCATGTTGCTTAGAACTGAATTGATCAAGATCAATCGTCCTCCGTAAGACAAGAGCTTGGCCTTCCAACTGGCTAAGCGTTTCTCAAGTCTCTCTTCCACACATGTTTCCACTCAGCGATAGTTAAGCGCTGATAGTGTATAGGAATACCCAGATATCGAATCGAAAACTGCCCGAGCCGGCATCCAAAAATCTCAGCATACTCAGGTGCTGATTCTGCAGCATCGCCAAAGCAAAAAAGTTCGCTCTTATGAAAATTAATTTTGAGACCAGAAAGTTCCTCAAAAGCACATAAGAGCAACTTGAGATTTCTTGCCTTATCTAGATCATGATCCATGAATAGAATAGTGTCATCCACATATTGTAGAATAGATAGACCATCTTCTACCAAGTGTGGAATGACACCACTAATTTGACCGTCCAGCTTAGCCCGCTCAACAAGGGTAGCTAGCATGTCGGCCACTATGTTAAACAAAATAGGAGAAGCGGGGTCCCCTTGGCAAAGCCCCTTCCTTGTCTGAAAATTGTTGCCAACGTCATCACTAACTTTTATGGCCACACTGCCTCCAGAGACAAAGCTCTCTACCCAATGACACCATTTTTGTGAAAACCCCTTCATGCGCAAAGTTTGCAACAGAAAGGGCCACTTAACCTTATCATAGGCTTTTTCAAAATCTATTTTAAGAATGACACCATTCGACTTTTTTCGGTGAAGCTCATGTACAGTTTCGTGCAAGACGACCACTCCATCTAATATGTTGCGGCCTTGCATAAATGTTGTTTGAGTGGGTTTTACGACATGGACAGCCACCCCGTTCAACCGATTAGTTGCGACCTTCGTAAAGATTTTAAAACTTACATTCAGAAGGCAAATCAGTCGATATTGTTGAATACGACTAGCCTCCTTAATCTTAGGCAATAGGATAATTTCCCCAAAGTTTAAACGAGAAATGTCAAGGTCTTTAGCATGCAGTTGGTTAAACAACTGAACCAAGTCTGCCTTAATGACGTCCCAAAAACATTGATAGAACTCTGCGGGAAAGCCATCCAGACCCGGAGCCTTGTTGTGTTCCATTTGAAACACCGCAGTTCAAATTTCCTCCTCAGAGAACGGGGAGGTTAGGAATTCATTTTCCGCTTCTGTAACTTGAGGAATGTCATGATTAATGGATTCATCCAGCTGAAAATTCGATTCAGCTGAAGGTCCAAAAAGCTCTTTGTAATACTTAGTAATAAAAGTTCTAAGTGGTACGTCCCCCTCAATTCGGCCTTCCTCCTGGTCAAGGGCGAATATGTGTTTCTTTCTATGTGTGCCATTGGCAAGCATTTGAAAGTATTTCGTATTATCATCACCTTGCACAAGCTAATCCGCCTTGCAACGTTGGTACCATTTAATCTCTTCCTCGCGTAGTAGGCGGGCTATCTGTTCATTTAGATTGCTTTTTTGCTCAATCTCAACTACAGACAGAGGCCTCACCTCTGCTATTTTATCAAGGGAATCAGTTAAGGTACATAGTCGCAGTTTTTCTTTTTTGTAGATGCCAGCAGTATGCTTGGCCCATCCACGAAGGAATCGACACAATGCGCGAATTCGATTATTCCGTCGTTGAATGGGTGTGTTACCGCGAGGCAGACGCGCCCACACTTTCTTAACCAAGTCATGAAATCCCTCTCTAGTGAGCCATCCCAATTCAAATTTAAATTGGTGACGGTTAGAACTTGGGATTGGTTGTCCAAAATCGGTGAGCAATGGAGCGTGATCCAATAAGGCCTCAATTCTTTTTAATGCCCGAATTGAGGCTAGGGGATATTTATATTCCCAGTCGGTGGTAACTAGCACCCGGTCAAGTTTTTCAAAGGTTGGCACCGATCGGTTATTGGCCCAGGTATATTGACGACCAGACATCGTGATCTCCCTCAGATCCAGACTGTCAATAACAGCATTAAAGAGGAAAGGCCACCTTGTATCAAACCGGGCATTGTTTTTTTCCTGCTGATATCGAAGGATATTAAAATCCCCCCCGATTAACATGGGGTGGGGATTGTCTCGACAGGTATTAACAAGTTCTTTTAGAAATGCAGACTTAAACTCCTCTTGAGTGGCGCCATATACTGCTGCCAGGCTCCAAAGGAAATTGTCGGACTTGTTTTGAAGGTTGAATTTGATATGATACTCCCCCTTTGACGTGGACAATAGTTGCAAGTACATAGAGTTAATACCTAGCAATATTCCACCGGACCTCCCAGTCGGCGGTAAGACATGCCATTCGTAATCCAAACCACATGAGAAGTGGTCCAGATCACGTGTTGGAAAGTCACGTTTGCGCGCCTCAGTGATAGCCACGAAGTCCAATACATGATCCTTTACACAATCGGCAATGTGTTTGTGTTTAGCCAAGTCACCTAGACCTCTGCTATTCCTAAACATGCCTCTCATGCTGAACCAATTTTTTGTTTAGAGACCTTTGCCTTCTTAGAAGAGCGCCCTCTTTTCTTTCCTGAGTTAGACTTTTTCTTACGCACCTACGCGACAAGCTCACAAAGCGTAGTGTCGCGTACAGTATCGTCAAGGTCTTCTTTAGTCGTGTCTTTAACCAAATGAGAGAGAAGCTTGCCTTCATGATTGGCATCAGCATCATCATCATCCTCATCCGACACGAGAGTGTCAACAAAGCTCGACAACTTAGGAGCAAGCGTAAGCCGGTCGAAATCCACTTGTTTAAGGGCCCTAACCAAAAAGTCTATCTCTTTCTCATTGCGTCCTAGTGACACTCCAAGTCTAGTGATATTTGAAGATACTTTGGATTTATCAAAAGACATAAAAGATTTGCGAGAGAGTATACCTTCGAAGTCGAGGTTGCGGGCAGCCATCCTACGCATGGCCTTAACCATAGAGTCCTCGTAGGTGGCTGCTGAACCGTCAGTCCCGACGTAATGACGCGGCGAAGGAGTAATATCGGCCGTCGAGCCCGTCCCGACGACTCCGAGAGGCGGAGTAGACTGTTGCGGTGATGAAGAAGAAGATCGCAGGGGCTGCTCCTCAGCCTCCTCGGGTCCGGAAGTCAACGCACCCCCCCCCCCCGCGCGGAGGTGTAGATGATAACATGCGGAGTTCCGCCCTGGCAGACTCCTGGCCAGCACGGACAGACGGGGAGAAGATCACTCCCCGTCGAGTCGGCGAGACAGGTGCAGGCGATGGTGGTGGCGATGGAGCGCTCGCATTCACCTCGTTGTCCTTAGGTCTTCAAATTTCCAAATAATGCACCTATGGCTTCCTGCTCGCCTGTCATTGAAGAAGAAAACAATGTCAGTAAAGCCTATGTGGCAAATAAAAAAAAAGGGAGAGTTTCACGACACAACAGCACACAGTTTTCCTCCAGGGAAATATTAACAGATCAATATTCTGTCTGAACTAAACATTGGAACTAACAATTTAGTGACTTGACACACCAGGTTAGCAAGCTTTTTTTCAAAATGTCACATGTATGCAATTTGTGAACATCGAACATTTCTTTCAGGAAATATTAACAGGTCATGATTCCATACGGACTTTTCTTTCCGGAAATATTAACAGATCATGATTCCATATGGACTTTCCTTTCGAACAAAATATAAGAAAAAGTTTGACGAGAAATAAGAAATAAGTGTGTAAGCACAAATACCTTGGGCGGTCATCTAACGATTTGATCTGCTTCCTTTAACTTTGGACATTTGTATATCTGAACCTTCTTTATGTATGCAACTGCCTCTGCTCCACCAAATGAAACTAGGTTTGGACATTCCCAAATCCTAAGTTCCTCAAGTGATGCAAGATTACCTCTCCAAATGTCACCTGGAATGGATGTTATACCCTGGCACCCACCAATGCTCAGAGAGATGAGGGATGTGAGGTTCTGTAGGCAGCTGGGAACATATGGAGAGATATCCCCGCAGTTCCTTAAGCTTAGCCTTTGGAGATATGATGGCAATACCAGCCCCCTTTGCCAGTTAAGACTTGGGCAATTAATAACCACCAGATGTTTCAGATGAGGAAAACCCACAAACCTTTCAACTGGCAGGGACAGTAAGACAGAACAACATTTGACGTCAATTTCCTCAATAGCAGGTAGGTATTCTTGTGTTAGGAGGTCATCAAGGCTTGACAATTTACCATATAACTCAACGTCTAGGGCTGCAAGGGACGAGAATGGTCTAATGCAACCAGTGCTCGTAGAAATGGAATTGCAGCGAATTGTCAATCTCTGTAGAGCTGGAAGACTCCACGTTTGTAGTTGGATGGACATGGCAGAGTCACATCGGAAATCAAAGGAGGTGAGGGAGAAGCAATCGATATTGCAAAAGAGACTGGAATCATGCAAAAAGAGCTTTTTGAGGGACGGCGAAACCAAACTTTGGAGGCGGATGTTTGGACAATTGGCTATAAACAGTTCTTCAAGGAAATGAAAGTTCCCAAACACTTCAGTTGGTATTGATTCTAACATCTTGCAACCGTAAATTCTTATTTCCTTGATGGCTGGTACATAATCTGGATGCAGAAAATCTTCCAGGCTTGATAAATTTTCGCAACTAGCAATGCTTAGGTCTGCCAGGGACAAGAAAGTACCAATTGCATGTATTTCATTTAGGTTTATGTTCTGTGAGATCATAGGAAATGATATGCTCTTCATCCCAACAAAACCTACAAAATGAAGTGATGTTAAGCTTGGCAAGTTTTGTGGTTGAAACCAGCTTGGGAGCGAGACACCGACATAATTCTGGACAAAGAGACGCTTGAGGCTGATAGGAGGTTGCAGACCTTCAAGCACTTCTATATCACTGTTGTGCATATAAAACTCAGCAGGGCATAAAGCAACTCGCATAATCAATACCAACCTATCAAGACATTTCTTATTCTTCAGTTCAGCTTCTGCTGCATGATCCTTACTTAGGATGCCAACATTATCTATCAACAAGTATTCACGAATTTGATTCAGATTCTTTATTGACCTAATTCCTCGTCCCTCTTGATTGGCTGAATTAATACTTAGTCCGTTTAATTCAAATTTCTGTAAACTGGTCAACTTATCAAAGTCAGCGGGTAAGCTTTGTAGGTTGCATTTCTTGGCATATAAAATCTGCATATTATATAGCCAACAGAAAGTTGAAGGAATCCTCTTCAAAGTACAAGTTCTGGAGATTTCAAGGTACCGAAGATGCTTCCAATTACCAATACTATCTGGTACTTCATTTGTGAAGGCACAAGACATCACACGCATACGTGTAAGTTTAGTACACCAGTGGTCCATTACAAAGCATGTTCTTTTCCCCAAATTAATCTTGCAAATTAGGGTGCGCAGCTTCGTGTACTTGCATAGTCTCAACAAGTTGGAATCATCAAATTCACTGCTAGGGAGTATGCATAGATGGCGAACATTCTGGGGAACTTTATCAAAATCACTCTTATTTCGTAAGATGAAGCAGTCGTGCTCTGAAACTTTTTGTGCCATGTCATGCAGCAAGTCATGGATTACATACTGACCATTAAACTTTTGAAAGAAAGACCGCGCCACAAGGTCTTCAAAATACTGACAGCAAATATCTTGAATGGGAACACCAGCTTGAGGTTCCACAAAGCCTTCTGCTACCCAAATTTCAGCTAAGCATGCCTTCTCAAATTTGTAATCTTTGGGATACATGGCGCAGAATGCAAAGCATTGTTTCAAGCAGAATGGTAAATACATGTAGCTCAACCGAAAGGCAGGCAAAATATCGGTTTCCTTTTGTTTCAACTCCCATAGTACACTCTCAACTATAGAATTCCAATGAGATGCTTGAAGGTCCATCCTCAACATTCGTCCTAGAGTTTTGGCTGCCAAAGGAGAACCCTTCAATTTAGGAAGAATTCTTTGGCCAATACGCTCCAGCTCGGGATCATTGTCAGAACTCTCAGATCCAAAAGCGCACAATTTGAAGAAATTCCAAAATACGCCATCCTTCAGACCTTCAACTATAACATGCTCCATTGTGCGCACCCCCTCGGTAACATTTGGACATCTAGTGGTGACCAACATCATACTTCCCTCCAGGACACTTCTAAAAGGTGCACAAAACCTCTTCCAACACTGCCCATTTTCCTTCAAGGAGTCATCCCACATGTCATCAAGAACTATCAATAGCCTTTTATTGTTCACATGGTTAGAGAGAGCATGTTGAAGAGAATTCAAATTATCATTTGCCCCCTCCTTTTTAGTGCATGATTGTATAACCTCTTTAGTTAGTCTCTTCACATCAAAGTCATCCGAGACACAAATCCAAATTATCATATCAAAGTGGGACCTCACTCGTGGATGGCTGCAGACATGTTGTGCCAAAGTGGTCTTTCCGACACCACCAATTCCAGCTATCACCAAAACAGGAAGACTCAATATTCTTGATTTTGTTGATGCATCAATTGAACTAGTTGCTCTCTTACGTTTTGGGCTTGTAGGTACACCGAGTAATCCCAATACCTGCTTCAGCTCCTTGGCACGACCAAATATTTTTGTTTCATTTCGTAAAGATGTGGTCTCTGGCCTGACTAATTTGTCAAAGCGTTGTGCAATTCCATGAAGCCCCAACTTATCCAGCATACTTGAAAGATGGTCCAACCTCGATTGGACATCATTAACTTTGTCAAAGCTGCCTTTGATGATGGTATGAAAGAAGTCAGTGAAAGGAGATTGGCTTGCATTGCCCTCCACTTGCACCTTCTTCTCGTACCATGTGAATTCATCAAGAAGGTCTTCGGCCTCATACACAGCATCCTTAAGACATGGAAGGAGCTTGGCCACACATTGTTCATGGCTTCTCCACTCTGCTTTGTTAATGAGGTCGTACATTGCAGGAAGAGTATCCCTCATTCGTTGTAGGCCACTCTCTAGTTGCAAGACTTGATCCTGAAGATGTTGTTTCTGTGAGCCACTCCATCGGGAGTGCAGAGATGAAATGGCAGATTTGGCCCACTGAAACAAAGTGACACATTCATTGATGGCACCAACGATCCCAATGGCAGATAGGCTCATTGTGGTTGGCAGGTCCTGCAAGCAATCAGTGGACACAATTAATATCTTGGTAGTATATAACAAGCCGACTACCGTTTTAGTTATTTTCTCCACATATGTTTCCACTGAAAATTCCCATGAAGTTAGTTTCCGTGGATACGTTAGAGAAATGTCATGAAGTGAAAACAACGTTTTATAGTTCCAGTGTGTCTTTGCAATTGGTAACGTTAAGAAAGATATTGTACTTCCACTAGAAATCACCTAAGTGAAATATACACAAACATATACTCCCTCCGTCCCAAAATTCTTGTCTTAGATTTGTGTAGATACGGACTTGATACATCCGTATCTAGACAAATCTAAGACAATAATTTTGGGACGGAGGGAGTATAAATTAAAATGAGATTATTCCATAGTTTTAGCCAGCTATAGCCCTGCTATAGTCCGCTATAGCCTTTTCAGCGCCGCTAAATAGTCTCATGTACAAATAGCCCGCTATAGCTGATTTGAAGGCCGCCGCTATTTAGCAGCGCCCGCTATTCGAAACATTGAAATAATAGAGCCTGGGCAGGACAGTGCACAACAGAGAGAGAGAGAGAGAGAGAGATATCCCTCATTTTGTGAATATGGCAGAAGACTCTAGAAGCAGTACATGAAAATACCTCAAATATTGAAATAATAGCAAATTATCTTCTGCTTGCTATAGCTAGTGCTCTCTTCATCAGGTTGCTGAAATTTCCCTCGATTTTTCTTCTTTGATAAATTGGTTGCTAGAAGCTAAAATAGATTGGTTGATTCTATTTTTAACAACATATAGAGGAAAAAAGATCAGAAGAATAAATGAGGCGGTACTTAGAAGAAAGGATCGGCGTTGATTGCCGTCGACGAGAGGCTCGCTGTCAAACGCGCACCAACAGCAGCAGGAGGAGGGTGGGAGTGCTCTTGGATGGGTGTGAAATGTGCGGGAGAGGAATCCAATGACAATCTCTTGGAAGGTGTCAACCCTCACATACATACATACAGCTTGTGGGCGGAAGTAGCAACCATGCTTTAATTTGTCACGGCCGGCCTCACACAGCTTTCTTTGTCCGCCTGCGGCAACACCAAGGAGAGCTGCTCCATGTCGCGCATCTTATACATATATGGTTATATGTATTCCAAGTCAGACAAGTTCGTGAAAGTGACTCGAATGCGGAGCCAGCCGAATAACGATATCTTCAATGTCACAAATATATTGCGTACGTGCGATGAAAACAATAACGAGAATAATATATAGCATGGTATGATCTAGATAAAAGAAAAATAATTGTTAACCTTGCAATGCAAACCAGTTATTTTCCCTCTCAACAGCAAATCACAATTCCTTAAGAACATGTTCAGCTTTGCATAGCGTCCAGCTGCCAGTCCTAAATTGGCCACTCATCATCGTCATGAAATAATCCGTTTTGTTCTATCCTGAAGAACATGTGCAGCTTTCCATAGCCTCCAGTCACTATAGCAATTCATCGTCGTGGCGACCATACAAGTAACATACCCTTCCCATGTTGCAGCTCGAGATGCAGAAAAGTTAAATAATTGCAAACCAAACAGTCCTCTTTAGTTACTGAAACCTAACAAGTGCAGTGAGAGTGATGGTCTGCTGGTAAAAGAGGCAGAGGATGCTACTCTACTCCAATACAATAGCAACAGAGATGGGAAAAACACGAAGCTTGATTCCTTTGAATGATCTAGGGGGTCAAATTGTTGCTTACAAGGGAATCAATTTGTCTAGTAGAAACTCTGTATGTAGTACATTGCCAGACAAATTGGTGGCGTCTGTTTCGCCTTGTAAAAAATTCTTCGAGCAAAGAATTTGCAGTGGCAGGGAGACAAAGCACGCCACCAACACAAACAGACAAGGATGATGAATCATCATTTGAGTTGCATCCATCACTTCCGGTACCAAATGCCACCGATTTGCCCGGTACTGTAATATACCCTCTCAAAACACTACCCCTCAGACCCTCCAAAAAAAAGATCTAGCTTGATCATCAACAGGCAGGCCGATGCAGAGTTGGTTTATGAAGCATGCTATAACTTGGCTGCAGTTTGAAACAATCACAAGACAAAACAAACACCAAATTAATACTATTCTGAACCCTGCAAACTATATTGTTTTCATACTTCTGAAACCCCACTATCTTAAAAAAAATGTCACCCAAGCATCAGCAGCAATATCATCCGCAGCACCTAGGCAGGGGATGGTGTCGATGCCAGGGAGCGTGCGCTGCTCACTGGTGACCCGGTTGACGATGTGCAGCCGGGCCTCGGCGGCGGCAGTAACGAACCAGCTGCCAGAGGAGGAGGAGCCCAGGACGACGTGGTCGGCCCCCGGGGCGCACACAGAGAGGGAGAAGAACGTGAAAGTCAATTCAACATGCTGACTACAGCTTTGCAGTCCGGACCTGCTGCAGATAAATTCTTAATATGGCTGTGGAATTGGACATTCAGAACCTGCATATTGAGACAAAGATCTTTTCTTAGAGTATTGATTTTGCCTCTCTTTTATTATCTAGAGCACCACGGACGTCGGAGTAGTACACTTTTTTTTTTGCGAAACGCCGATTAAGTTTTTTGTTGCTATTTTCATCATTTTACCGCTATTCCAACATTCAGAGTCTGAACCCTGCTCGCTTCTCTGCTCTTGCGCCAAACTCTTGCGTACAAGTACAAAAATAGCATGTCTTGGAGATGCACACTGAATCTGACAGACAGACTCTTGCGCCCAAAATTATGAGGATCGATGGAGCGCCAAAAATGATTGCTTCGCTGAGCTGTACTGCCAGCGGCCTTCTCACTCTTCGTAATTGGTTCACACTGATCCTAATTGGCCTCATCTGGCTCAAACTGCAGCAGCTTTCATTCTAGCAGCCCTAAAGATTAAACCACATTCAACAGTGTTCCAGTTTGAAAACAATCACAGAAGCAAAACACACAAGAGGCTGCTAGTCTGAACCCTGAAAACCAGTAAGTTGTTTTCCTTACTTCTGAACCCCAAGCACTGCCTTTAAAAAAAATGCAGTAATCAGGATTGCAGATTCAGGATCTGCTGCGCACTGCAATAAATACATTTTAAACAATTAATCCTAAAAGTCCTCATCAGAACTAAAATTGACATTTAGTTTAACTTGCTTTTTGAATTTTTGTAGTTTAACTTTGTGGCATTCGAAAATACTAACCCATCAAAGGTGTAGAAACCCGCAACCAACTTCAGCTAGTACTTTACTTCTGAATGCAAAACCAGATCTGCCTTTTCATTGTTCAAACTAGTTAAGATGTACCAAAACACACAAATGCATATATACACAAAATGTCTTAGAGACGCACATCAATTTTGTCACATTTCATAACTTACAACAAGTTTTTGCTGGAGCAAACTGGGAACTGACCATTATCAACACAAATATTGGAAATAATTGATGGAACAAAACTATATAAAAAAGGGAGTTGGGCCATAGTGAGGTTGATAGAGACGGTGAGACGAAGGGATGCAGTAAACACCACATTTCTTTTCTTTCCTTGTCGTCGACAAGTCTCATCCTCCAGTATTCCAACTTCCAAATAATGTAGCTATGGGTTCCTGCGAACAAAACATGGTCAGTAGAGCAAATTTGGTAGGGAGAGGGAGACAAGTGTTTCAACTTAACACACAACACGGAAGCACTCCTACATCGATAGGTTAGCAAATTTTCAAGATTCCATCAGTAATAGACAGCACAGTTTCCTTTGGTGAAATAAAAACAGATCAAGATATACAATAGATGTAGCTAGGTGTCCTCAACAAGTAACTTTAAGTTGGGAACATGTAAGAATTTAAGTTGGATTCTTACTGCATAATACATGAGTTATTTCCAGAATATAAGGAATTTCAAACAGCATATAAGTAAAAGTTGGACAAGAAACAAGTGTTAGCACAAATACCTTAGGCAGCAGTATCATCTATTGATCTGCTCTGCTTCCTCTAAGTTTGGACATCTGAGTATCATCACCTTTTTTATTTGTGCAACTGCGTTTGCTCCACCAATTGAAACTAGGTTTGGACAATCCTGAATCACCAAGTTCTCAAGAGAAGCGAGATAACTGTGCCAAATGTTGCCTGGAATGGATGTTATACCATTGCATCCACCAATTTCAAGTGAGACAAGGGATGTGAGGCTCTGTAGGCAGCTCGGAACATATGGAGAGATATTCCCACACCACTGTAAGCTGAGCCTTTGGAGAGATGATGGCAACACCAAGCCTCTTTGCCAGTTGAGACTTGGGCAGTTATCAACCACCAGATGTTTCAGATTAGGCGAACTCCCAAACCTTTCAAATGGCAGGGATAGTAACTCGAGACAATCTGTGACGTGAATTTCCTCAATAGCAAGTAGACATTCTTGTGTTAAGAGATCATCAAGGGTTAACAATTTATAACAATATTTAACTGTTAGGACAGTAAGGGATGAGAATGTTGTAATGCTGCCTCCAATAGATGTAAGAGATTGGCAAATGATGGTTAACTCCCGTAGAGATGGAAGACTCCACGTTTGTAGTTGGATGGTCGTGACATGCCCACTTGCTAAATAAAAGTAGGTGAGGGAGCAGCAATCAATATTGCAAAAGAGACCAGCACCACGCAGGATGAGCTTCTTAAGGGACGACGATACCAGTCTTTGGGAGCGGATGTTTGGACAAGAGCCGATGTCCAGCTCTTCAAGGAAATGCAAATCCCCAAACTTTTCAGTTGGTATTGTTGCCAACATAGTGCAATATTCAATTCTGATTTTCTTGATGGCTGGTACACACTCTGGATGCAGAAATTGTTCCAGGCTTGATATATTTTGGTTCCTCTCAATGGTTAGGTCTGTCACTGACAGTGATGGGAAGGTACCAATTGCGTGTATATCATTTAAGTTTATCCTCCGTGAATCAAGAGTAAATCCATGTAGTTCGAATTTTTGTAAACCGGTCAACTTACCAAAGTCATTGGACAAGTTTTCTAGCATGCATTTCTTGGCTTTTAAAATCTGCAGATTATATAGCCAACAGAAAGATGAAGGAATCCTCTTTGAAGGACAAGCTCTGGAGATTTCAAGGTACCGAAGATGCTTCCAGTTGCCAATATTATCTGGTAACTTATTTGTGAAGGCACAAGAAATAACACGCATACGCAAAAGATTAGTACACCAATGAGCCATTGCAAAACATGTCTTTTGCCCTAAATTCTTCTTGCAAATTAGGGTACGCAGCTTCGTGTACTTGCATAGTGTCAACAAGTTGGAATCATCAAAGTCGCGGCTAGGGAGTACGTAAAGATGACGAACATTCTGGGGAACCTTATCAAAGTCACTCTTATTTCTTAAGATGAAGCAGTCGTGCTCAGAAACCTTTTGAGCCATGTCATGCAGCAAGTCATGGATTACATATCCACCACCAACTTTTTGAAAGAAGGACCGTGCTACAAGGTCTTCAAAATAGCGATGGCCAATAACTTTAATTGGAACACCACCTTGCGGTTCCACAAAGCCTTCTGCTACCCAAATTTCAGCCAAGCGTTCCTTCTGGAATTTGTAATCTTTTGGGTACACCGCACAAAATGCGAAACACTGCTTCAAATAGAATGGTAAATACATGTAGCTCAACCGAAGCGCAGGCAAAATATCTGTCTTCTCTTGTCTCAACTCCCACAGTTGACTCTCAAGTATAAAATTCCAATGTGATGCTTGAAGGTCCATGCTTAACATACGTCCCAACGTTTTGGCAGCCAAAGGAGAACCCTTCAGTTTACGAAGTATTCCTCTACCAATGCGCTCTAACTCGGCATCATTGTTAGACTCCTCAGATCCAAACGCACACAATTTGAAGAAATTCCAAAAGACGTCATCCTATAGACCTTCTAAGTTAACCGGATCCATTGTGCGCACCCCGTCTATAACTTTTGGACATCTAGTGGTGACCAACATCATACTTCCCTCTTGGACATTTCTAAAAGGTGCACAAAACCTCTTCCAACACTGTCCATTTTCCTTCAAGGCTTCATCCCACATGTCATCTAGGACTATCAATAACCTTTTGTTTTCCACTTTGTTTGAAAGAGCATGCTGAAGAGAATCCAGATTATTGTTTGTTCCCTCATTTCTAGTACAGGATTGTATGGCCTCTTTAGTTAGCCTCTTCACATCAAAGTCATCTGAGACACAAACCCAAATTATCAGGTCAAAGTGGGACCTCACTCGTTGATGGTTGCAGATAAGCTGGGCCAAAGTAGTCTTTCCAACACCACCAATTCCAGCTATTGGCAAAACAGGAAGACAGAATATTCTTGATTTGTTACCAACATGGTTGCTTGTTGATACATTGATTGATCTAGTTGCTCTCTTGCGTTTTGAATTCTCAGGTACATTGAGAAATCTCAATAATTGCTCCAGCTCCTTATCACGACCAAATATTTTTGTTTCACTTGGGAAAGAGGTGGTCTCCGGCCTGACAAATTTTTCAAATCGCTGTGTAACTCCATGAAGCCCGATATCCTTTAGCTGACTCGAAAGACGATCCAATCTCAATTGGGCATCATTCAGCTTATTGAAGCTACCTTGGATTACACTATCAAAGAATTCAATGAAAGGAGACTCGCCTGCATCGCCCTCCACTTGCACCTTCTTCTCATACCAACTAAACTCATCAATAAGGTCCTCGGCGTCAGACACCGAATCCTTGAGTTTCGGAAGGAGACTTGCCACAACGTCATCATGGCTCCTCCACTCTGCTTTATTAATGAGGTCATGCATTATGGGAAGAGTATCCCTGAGACCTTGTAGGCCACTCTCCAACTGTGATACACGACCTTGGAGATCTTGCTGCTGTGAGCCACTCCGTCGGGAGTGCAGAGATGAAATGGCGGATTTGGCCCACTGAAACAAAGTGATACACTCATTGATGGCACCGATGACCCCAATGGAAGATAAGCTCATGTTGGCTAGAATCTGGACATCTATTTTTCAAGCTACGAGCAAACAATGGATGTAATTAGCATTACAGAAACACAGGCGCACAACTCGCATTATGGAAGTAAATTTTGCAGTCATACAATATAAAACAAGCCAACAATTCTAGCAATCATTTCCCTCCGATATGTTTCCAACAAAGTTTTCATGAAATTAGGCAAGGAAACTTTGTCATGAAATTAGTCTCAACTGATACATCAGCAAAATAACAAGCTAATGAAACATCGCGAATGATCTTGCAGTGACAATAAAGTTATTAAGTTTCAGTATGTCTTTGCAATTATTAACAAACATACTGTTCTTTGACTAGAAATCCTGTATGTATTTGCATACATAATGAAATGTATGTTGTGACGTGAGATATACACTGCATATTGAAATGAAAATGTATTATATTCACATACGGAGCCGAGAGAAAGAAAAGCCTGGGGGAGGACCGCGCACAACAGAACAGAATATGATGGAGTCGAAACATGAAACAGAAGACAAAATTATCTACATGTTTTATGAACTAGGAGCATAATTGGATTGATGCCAAAAATTGGCATGCCAATGTTCGGCATGGTGCCAAATATTGGCTACTCATTGATTGGGTATCAAGTTGTCTTGCCTATCTCACATAAAGTTGCCAACATTTGACAAGTCTTGGTATTGCCAATATTTGGCAATGCTAACATTTGGCTAGCCAAATATTGGTAGCAAACCAATCATGCTCTAGAAGCAGTACACATGTTGGGGATATTCTCCATGGGTTGACCCGGTTAGGAGGAATGACCCAACATAGAGCCTAACGGCTCATGGGTCACTTCGACCCACCGGATCAACACAGGCGACGGAAGGGCCTAGAAGCCTAGGGTGTAACTCGGCGGGAGGCCGGCTCATGGAGGAGTTTGATTGGCCAGCTCACGAAGGCCCAAATATGAAGATTCTCCTTGGAGGCAAGACAAGTAGGGAAAAAGTAGGACACGGGTTGTATTACGACCCGTGATCTATTGTAAATTTAGGGAACTCAATCTATTATATAAAGGGGAGCCCCTAGGACGAAAAGAGTAAGTTGCAATCTCTCGAAAGCTAGGTTAGCAAATCCGCGTCCTTGTAATCGAGATCTCCTTGTAATCGAGACCAAATTATCTACATGATTTATGAATTTATTTATGAACTAGAAGCAGTACACGAGAAGACCAAATTATCTTCTCTGCCTCCTCCACACCTTCACAACACAGCCGTTTGCTTGCTGAAATTTCCCTTGAGTTCTCTTCTTTGAAAAAACAGGTTGTTCAGAGCTAAAATAGGTTGGTGGATACTATTTTTAACAACACAAAGGAGAATCAAAGAGGAAGCTCACCTGTACCGGCGCTTCTTGCCGTCGACGAGCAGCGAGAAGTGCGCAGCCCCAACAGGAGGAGGAGGAGGAGAAAAATACAGAGAGAAGGAAGCCTAACAACAATCCTTGGGAAGTGTCAACCATCACACACAGCTTGTGGGCGTGAGGAGCCTAAAAGATCTCCTAGGGAGTGCCAACCCTCACACACATGCCGGGCGGAAGCACCAAAGCATGATCGTTTTGTTGGCTTGTCCTTCCTTGGCGCAGGTGAGGTGCTATGATATCATCATATCTTTATCTTTTTCATCCTAGCTGCTCCTTGTTGCATATATAATCTTAAATTATATTTCTTTATTTATTATTTCCAAGCTGGACATGGTCCCAAAAACAAATGCATCAATATGGAGCAAGCCGAATGCCGGCATCCTCGATCACGAGTGTATATTGCACTCGTGGGAACAAAACAAAATACTCCTTCCGGTTCTGGGAATTATAGCGAACATGTTGAAGCATGCATGTGGATTATGGAGTCCTAGAGTTATCATATCATTGTGACGGCAACAACAGAAGCAATGAACAGTTCCATAAATTCATCCGTTGCAGCTCACACGATGCTAAACTGTCATCCTCCCTTACTGCAACTTCAGTAGTGTATGTAGTATCCGAGAGAAGTGCAGCAAGTGTGATGCTCTGCTAGCAACAGGAATGGGCATCAACACCTCAAATCTGCTTGCTTGTCCATTGTTCAGACTAGCCACAACATGTCTTTGAGATGCTCAAGCAAAAACTCTTAACTGACTTGCCTGTTTAGCGTTCTAATTGTTGTGCAGACAAAACCTAATTCACCTCGATCATCTGGCTCTCAAACCAAATGTACAACAGCTCAAAGTGCAACAGCTTTCTTTCTACCAGCAGCCATCTGACCTAAAAGTTAAGCCCACTCAACTTCAGATTGAAATGATCAGTGGAGGCATAAAATTATTATCCCTGCGAAACTGCTTACAACAAACTTTAGTCTGGTATTTCTCTACTTCCAAAACTTGAAACCGCAAGGGCCATTCGTTCACTTAAAAAAATCACAAAAGAGTAGTCTGAATCCTGCAAAACAAAATTGTTTTCCTTACTTTTGAAACCCCAAACACTGTCTTAAACAACTCCAAGCACCAGCAGCTCCGCATCACATGCATATACTGTATTAGTGAGCTGCTTCAGCAATTTGTCACTGAACCAGAGCATGCTCTGCTGGTAAGAGAAAGCCGTGAAATGGGTGAACAAGAGAATTTGATTCCTTTCAACAATCAGTGGCATCAAATGCTTGCTTAACAAGGCAAAACCGAACGCCACCAATTTGAGAGCCTGAAGCCGGATTACTGCACTTTTTTTTACTGAAGGGGCAAAACATTAATTAAGGCGCCGCCTTTGTTTGGTGCCAAAATCTGAAGGGCGAAAAGAAAAACTGAAAATCAAACTGTTTCCTGTGTTCTAAAGCCTTTTACCGAAAATCAAACCAAACCGTTCCTTAATTTAGAATCCTGTTACTACCGGTACTTAACCCATTACCTACCCAAGCTATGAAATCAGACACCATATCTGTCATGGGATGCAAAGCATGAAACACAGGAAACAAATTCGATTTATTATTGTAGAAACTGATTTTATACTTATTAGTGTAGATTTTTTTAGTGTAGAATTAGATTCTAGTCTTTTGTGTTGATTTAGTAGTGTAAAATACTATTATACTCAGTAGAATTTGATTTATTAGTGTAAAAACAGATTTTGAAACTAGGGTAGAGTGTCGAATATGTTTTAGTTCAATCTGATTATGCCTAATAGAATTTGATTTATTAGTGTAGAAACTGATTTTATATTTATTAGTGTAATTTTTTAGTATTGTCCAAATTGATATATTTTTTAATAGAATGGCGGCGCCACCACCATGTCAACTATGCAAGTCAAGGTGCACAACCAGCCTTGCAAGCGACGATCTGTTTCGCATCTACTTCGATCGATGCTATGTTTTTCCATTAGTAACAAAAAAAAGTCTTATATAATAAGATACATATGTTTGTTTTTTTCCTTTTTTGCTATTACCATTAATGTTCTGTATGCTTTTTTTGTTCCATAGATCGTCTCATGCGATACGAGGATGGAATTGCGTGAGCTGACCGGAGGCTCCGTGGTCTTTGAAGCTCATTGGAGGCCCTACACTTTGTAGGTCGAGAAAAGAAAAAAGATGTCCCACATGGAAGGAGATGGATAGGATTCTTTCGTCACCCATAGTTGTCAGTGAATTGATCAGTATCTTCTTCAGAGGAGTAAGACCCAGGCTGGCTATTATCTATTTCAACACCGATGTTTTTTGTACCAAACTTTTTTACATATATATGATTTATTTATTTATTGCGTGAACATATATATGCTCTATTACATCATCATAATATCTTAATTAATTTACTATATTTAACACAATTAACAATGCAAAAATAATTTTAAGCTGCAATCTTTTTTGGTATTATTCGGACATCTATATTTGCAAATACACATGTGCTCAATAAAAATTCCATTTGCAGCAAAATTTATGCTTCTCTTTTTTCTTGAAATTTCATGTGACATACTGACAAGGAAACCATGATTATGTTAAAAAATATTAGTGGCAAAATAACATCATTTCTGAATTAACATGGAAATGTGACCTTATATCTTCACAACTATTGTCATATGCTTTCCCCGCAAAAAAAAAGCTATTGTAATATGCTTGTAGAAAGCTCAAGAACACATGTCACCAACAAATATCTTCACATATATTTTTATTCTTAATAATGGTTTATCTTCCCGCAAAAAAATAATGGTTTATCTTCACTATAGATAAGTAAAAAATAGGTAATATCATTGGGAGTCATATAAAACTTTGTGCAGTTTGGTGTTAGAACTTTGAAAATATGTTCTTGTGATCACCTAACTTGACTCTAGCATGCAACGACGGTAACAAACGTATATGCGGGCGTATCTACGTGTATGAGCCCACCTGTCAATGAGTGATGACGATCGGCCGACACATTTTTTGCATAAAGCACCCTTGTATTTTTTTATTAGCAAAAAAATCCGACCACCGTGATGCATCTTTGCACAAAACCTCCCTGGCTTTTTTATTTGTGAAGAAGTCACCAATTGTACTGTTCATGATGTAGAAATCTATAACACTTAAATAGTTCATCTTGTTGAGACAAACCTCGACTAGCTCGCCGCTCATCTTCTCTCACTCGCTCGGACGAAGGTGAAAGAAGGAGCACACTATATTTTTCGGCGCACAAACGTCCCGCCACATGAACGGCCTTACTTTACTTGGCACATACCCCCGGCTCGGCTCATACCGTCACCGTGGCTCGGCAACACACCGTCGCATCTTGATCACTACATGAGAGGGCACACGACCCGGCGATCACACCCGCCGCTAACTCCATGACTCTCTCACACACACACACACAGCCCAGCCACACCGCAAGTCACGTACGCACTAGCTAACGCACTACATGCATGCATCCTTGACTCGGCCACTAACAACTTATCGACGCATGCATGTGACTCAATCCTCTCCCGCTAACTAGGCATGCAACTAACAAACTTGTATCAAGATTATAGCTAACAATTTTTCCCCTAATCTTGACACGCCTTGCCTGTCGACCGTCGTCTTAAACGCCTTTGCTCGACATCATCACGTGCCTCCGCGCCTGCTGCGACCTGCCGTGTGCCGCAGCCACGCCGCCGAAGCCTCCACGTCCGCGCGCTCATCGTGGACTCACCGCGTGCCACCTCCGCGTCCGCCGCAACGCCGCGCATCTCCATAGACAGACACACGGCCCGGAGCTTCATCGCGCAGCTGCCATCATGGTGGACGGCGTCCTCGATGGCGTTGCACCAGTGCCGCAGCCTCCACACACCGCCCCCCGCCATGGCAAAGGCCGCAACACCGTAATCCGGCCCTGTGGTTAGCATGACGACGGCGGCGGAGTCGGAGTGGACAACCTTGCGGTAGAGGGAGTGGCGCATCTCCTTGGCTATGAGCGTCATGGTGCCGTAGGGGTACGGCGGCGGCCCCCTAAGGAACCACATCTTGTGGAAGGTGAAGTAGCGGCGCTCACAATGGGCGTCGAGGAAGGGGATGGTGTCTATGGCCGGGAGTGCACGCCGCTCACCGGTGGCCGGGTTGACAAGGCACAGCCGGGCCCGGTCGTCAGCGTTGACGAGCCACCCGGAAGAGCCCAGGATGGCATGGCGGAGCCCCGGGGAACGCACGGCTGCGGCGCAGCGTTCGGCAAGGAAGAAGAGCGTGATGGTCCCTGGGGTGTCGCCGGGCAGGACGAGACACGGTGCCTCCGGCTTGAATGCATCCCGTGAGGTGCGGAAGACGGCAGCGAAGGCGAGGCTGTCGAGGAGGCTGAGGGCCATGGATGTTGGCTTCCATATCCTCGGGGAGGCTGGCGATGGCGGAGGTCTTCTTCCGGGAATGCATTGCTCCCAGGCTAGTTGATAAAGTGCCCCCGAAATTGCTAGATAGACAAAATGCCGCATCTTAGGTTTGCAAATAGACAAAACAAATGGCACATGATCATGTTAGTTTGCTCTACAATTGATAGACAGATAAAATGCCACATTTTATTAGCTTTGTCAATTGATAAAATGATATGATGAGCAAATAAAATATAGTACAAAAGAAGGGGGGAAATATGCACAAAAGGCTTAGTAGATCTAGAAAGATTTGGTTTTTCATTCATGTGTCCAGGAAAGGACTAAATTGGCCTGATTCAAAGGCTCCCAGCCGCAGCCGACATTTTTATTCTTTAAAAAAAAAACGTGCCGCCGCCCGCCCGCCCCTTCAAGGTGTCCGGTACGGTTATGCGCCGATCCGATTCGAGGCAGACACTGTATCACATAGTTTGACACAGACGTCATAATAAGAGAAAAAAAATTCAACCATGACAATGTGGTCTGCTCACTCTTCTTGGAGCAGAGCAGCAGACCAGAGAAAGATGTTGTTGGAGCAACTAAAGGAGGCATATGCATGAGCCAAATGTGCAGGTAATGTCTAGCCCTCCCCCAAACCTTGACACGCGAGCACATGTTGATCTTCACCACCGCACAAGTTCTCCCAAATGAACATATGGACCAGGGAGTTTTACATCGAGTGCATCCACACATATAGTGCTTGCATTTCTACTCCCTCCTTTCCGGTTTATAAGGCTCAATTCAAAAATCTCACAAACCAAGGTAGATGGTGGGTGGTGGAATACTTTTTGTAGTTTGCAAAAGCACCTAATTAATGCTCTTGTTTTTCTCAAAAAATTATGTTTATCAATGCATTAATTACAATGCATGTATGCATAAAGTACATGTATTGGTCAATTTTCTCTCAATACTTGCATGCAATGATTTAATGCACCTTGGAATCTGAACATGTGATGGGAAACAACCAAATTGAGCCTTATAAAATGCAAAAACAAAAAAAAATTGAGATAAGCCCTATAAACCGGAAAGGAGGGAGTAGATGATTCCAACGCTTGTGGAAGAAGCACATCTCAGTACTATTTCGATTCACATGGGTTGTCCCTGTTTTTACAAACAAGAAATTGCTCTACCGAGCACTTCTTGGCAAGGGATTAATTTATCATTCTCTCACCGTATATTGTTTGAAGGGATTGATAGGTACATTAGTTTTCTAACAAGAGAAAAGTTAGAAGAGGCACACATGTTCATGAAACTAGTAAGATATCCTAAAGCTTTACTAATTCTTTCTCACATGAATTAACATATATAGAACAATGAGCTTCTCTATTGTTGGTAGATGTGGACGCACATGAACAGAGTCACACAATTCAAAACTACTACTAGCAGAAGAATTATTCCACTAAACAAGGTGGACATGGAGAGTGCGACGGCAAAGATGGCATTTCCAGAGTACTCATGTTATTATGTAGCATATCTGATGACTCTCAGGACATTCATCTTACAAAGTCTAATCATCGCATACATAGCAAACACAAATACCCGATGGGTTGCCCGTCCAACCATACTCCCTCAAATGCTTCCTGTAGGAAGCGAGACATACCAACTTACAAATTGGCTTCACGCATGCGTCAATTGTAATTTCGTGAGTGTTGCAGTTCTCGGCAACAAAAAATAACCATGTAGGATTATTGTCACATATTCTTAATAACCATCAGTGTTCTTAGAGAATATCAATTTAGTTACCATGTCTGGAACGTGAAGAGAGAAAGACACATAACCTGCGTGAGTAGAACTTCCAAGTAACACAAGTATGATGAGGAAGCATAGGGTGGCACTTCTCATCTCCATCTTCTGAATGTGCAAAAGAATTTCTGTCTGCCACCTTGTTGGTTTATTCTCCTTTTATATTGCACATACATCTATATTCAGTGCCTAAAGATATTCCTCCAACGAAGACATCATATACAAGACACTTTTTAGGCCTATAGACGCCCTCAACATGCTAATCAATTATCCTATTAATGCAGTACAACTCATTCAAAGCGGTGATGTATCGATATCTATATCTATATCTATATCTATACCAATATAAAACCTAAATGATAATGGCAACAAGTGTGGCACGAAGCAACATGGTCCAAACGCCTTCATTATCATTAATTTTGCCACGTCAAAACAGATGACATCGGCGGGAATCTTTTTGCTTAAAAATGTTTTATCTCCTAATTAAAAAATCAATTAAAAATCCATTTTCACCATTAGATCCGTCTCGGCGTGATCTTCAAAACTAGATCCCATATTGATATGTTTCGGCAAAAAAAAATTGGCCAAAAGTTGCCATGTTTACACTGTAGTTGCCATAGTGTTTACACTAAAGTTGCCATGTGGCAACTTAGTTTATAGATCATGGCAATTTTAGTATTTTGACCATGGCAATTTCAATACTTTGATCATGAAAATTATTTTTTATATAAACCATGGCAATTTTAAGTTCATGTATCATAGCAATTTTAGTTTATGGTTCATGTCAAGTCTAGTTTCAATTCTCGTTTTATAATATGTCAATATTTATTTTTAAAGATAGAAAAAATTAGTTGAAACATATCATGGCAACTTCAGTGTAAACAACATGGCAATTTATGTGCAATAGACATGGCAACTTTTAACCCCCCAAAAAATGTCGTCAAAACATATTGATATGAGATCTAGTTTCGAATATCTCGTCGCGATGGATTTAATGGTGAAAACAGATCTTCAATCGGATTTTTTATTTAAGAGTTAAAACATTTTAAAAATTGAACATTCAAAAAGATTCTCACATGCATGCATGAGGTGACGTGGCGCAGTCTCTGTGTTGTAGGGCATATGGGCGGGTGTTGCTTACACCACACGTGTGGGCGTTATCAGCGTCCATATAGAAAGACTCAAAGGGGCAGATCCAACAAATCCCGATCGTCAAATCAAGTCAATCCAATGACTCAGACTGCTCCAATGGTGAGCGCTCAACACGTTTAGTGTGCAGTTAATATCATACCAAATATTAATGCCAATGCTAATTACATAATTAATACGCAAATAATATCCTACCTAATATATAGGTGTAATTAATATATTACCAAATATCAACGTGCATTGCACGTATGCATTACTAGTATCTACAAACAAAAGGAAATGAATTAAATACTTTTTTATTTCCAAGAAAAAACCACATTAATATTTCCTGTATCCATATGGATAAATAATCCTAAATATAGGTAGTACGATATTTGTTAAATATGGTGATGCATAGAATCAAAGGAAATGAATGAGTGAAATTGTTTCTTTGGAACACACAATTGTATGCATAGTCTTTACTTATATACGAATGAATTAATTGCCTAGTCTATAGACACTCCCCCGTTTCAAAATATAGTGCGTCCTCGGTTTTCATGCTTCAACTTTGACCATAAATTTGACCACCGAGACCGACTGCGGCGGGTGCAAAAATTATACCAGTGAATTCATATTCAAAAGAAGTTTTCAAAAATATATTTTTTGCTCCCGCCATAGTCGGTCTCATTGGTTAAATTTATGGTCAAAGTTGAACCTCGAAAAGCATGGGCGCGCTATATTTTAGAACGGGGGGACTATTGTCCATTCAATCTGGTAATGCATACCAATAAATGAATGGTAATGAGTTAATATACAAAAAATAACAGGACACATTTACCATCATATATCCATTGTAAAACCAAGCCACATACACATCATCGAAGTTTTGACATTCTCAGTCGTTGTCTCACAAATGAGTGGATCTCTTGGTTCACACCATATTGGGTGTGTGAAACGCTCCTATTCACAACAATTAGATGTTCTCAGCCGTTGGATCATGCTCACAAAATGGAGTAGTTTTCTCGGTCATCCTGCAACATTGTATTGTGTCTCTTTTTTACATGACTCTGCCCGAAACAACCTACTAAACATAAAATGGACGCTGCTGCATAGAATGACCTCGAAAACCAAGGAAGACACACTGTGTGCTGCATTAGGTACATACGCGAACCAGCCCAGTGCCACTTTGATCTTTATCTTTCTAATGTTTTTCTCCATCAATGATGCTTCCTGCACCAGCTTGCTGCAAGCAAGTAGTTATAGTATGCATAAAACCAACTCTGGAATATGTTTGCCTACCAACCATACATGCATCTGCCTCCCTGTTGAGGATCAAGGTTAGCTTGGACTGGCAGATCTGAGGGGTAGGGTGTCGAGATGGTACATTACATTACCAGCCAAATCGGTGGCTAGGGGTGGATTAACGAGCTGTTCACCTCGTTAAGCTCGTACTCGTTAGGCTCCTGCTCGTTATGATTCGGCTCGTTAAGCTCGTTAAGTTTAACGAGCTGAAAACCGTGCTCGGCTTGGTTCGTTTAGAGCTGGTGAGCGCTCGTTAACAGATTATAATGTGTTACGGTCTACATGATGAGTGTGTAAGTGTGGTTTTTAAGATGAAATATGGTGACTACAAAAAATGCACTAGTTTGTTGCCTCCTATGTCGATTAGATTGAATGGATGAGCTGAGGTGTTATAAAAAGTTTATCTCGTAAGATGAAAAAAATGTATTGTGTTGTTACTAACGAGCTACTCGTGAAACTCGTTGGCTCGTTAAGCTTAACGAGCTGAAATCAATGATTGGCTCTGTTCATTAAGAAGCGAGCTACGAGCTTAACGAGCCGAACTATCGAGCACTCGTTAAGCTCGCGAGCTACGAGTTGTTAAGCAAGCATTTGATGCCTTTGATTATCATAAGGAACTAAGGTGTCATTTTCTGTTGCCACCGGAACAAGCAGCCCCTGGCGTGGTTGACACCTTGCATCTGATGATAGATATGATGTTTGATTCGGATTTGGTAGCTTGAGTCGGTTAACCTGCATTTTGCAACACATTATACAAGGGTGACCACTTTAGGTTGCTTTCAGGTGTTTTGAGGAAACATTGGGCAGGTTAATCAGTTTCCATACTTGTTGGGACACCTTGGTGTATCACCCACGCACGTAGTTTTAAGTGAGTTCCACTTCCACCTGCAGCCTGAGCCCTGAGCAGCAGGGCTAGCTAAGGTAGTGCACTTCTATTTAGCTCATTAATACAGTACTGTATGCACGTGCTGCCGATGTTGCCTGGGTGACATTTTTTTAAGACTTCAGGTTTCAGAAGTATGAAAACAATTTAGGTTGCATGGTTCAGACTTGGTATTAATATGGTGTTTATGTTGTCTTTTGATTGTTTCAAACTGCAAGCAAGTTGTTATAGCATGCATAAAACCAACTCTGGAATATGGACTACACCACAACACTACATTCCCGACAGCCAGGTTGGTTGGAAATACAGCTTCCACCAACAAACAGTCGGTCGGGAAAAACTATTGCCGTCCGATCACGTCTGTTGGGGAAAGTCCAGACGGGAAAGCCCTTTCCCGACCGACATATCTTTCCCGACCGATTGTGTGACGGCTAAGGGGTATTTTTCCCGACCAACAGTTTGTTGGGCCTGCCATGGGCCTTTCCCGACCAATAGTCTGTTGGGGCATTCATGGGCCTTTCCCAACCGACCATCTGGTGGGTAATTCTTTCCCGACCAACATTTTGATGGGCTTGGTGTTAGCCTTTCCCGACCGACTATTAGACGGGGTTTGTTTTGCCGACCAACAATCAGACAATGTTTGCTTTTGACAACCAACAGTTGATCAACATTTTGCTTAGCAAACCACAACCGTAGTTAACGTATGGTACTAATTGTTGCGTACAAATAGTTCATGTGTTCTAAAGCATAATCACCAAGACAACATACATCAGGTGCACCAAACATATTTTATTCCATTAACTAATTGTTACATACATACACTTCAGTCTGTTCGCACAAGACACCATATACCAGATTTACAGAAGCAAAAAGATGAAAGTAGTATGGGACATCAGTTGTACAAAATGAAAACTAGCTAGAACATCCAGTTGATGCGGATCATTGGCTTCATGGTTCATTGTGATTCCAATCCTTATGTCTGCGCCCTACAGAAGTTAAATAAGTCTCAATTATTAGAATGTTCAATTAATTTAAGAAATTGAATGCAGGCAGAATTCACATGTGCACTATGCACACACAACAGCACAAAATGAGGAATATTCATGCCTAATGTATAAAAGTAGCATTTCAGTACATGAAGACTGGCAATTAACTTCCAGCAGTGGCCATGGGTGTGGCATAGAAGCCCTCCACCCACTTTTTGTCTATCCATTCGAAAGGAAATGCATCATTTACTTTTTATGATTGCTGGGCATATAGTGTACCTGTGACATACTTAAGTTACTGTACACAGGTACCATTACCCCATATTCCAACACTTGTTCCAAAAAAACATACAACTAAACACTAAATATATATAATTGTGACTCTTTCAGTAGATGTACAGATTTCTAGTAGTTCATAGTTGATTTAGCTTTGACTTTAATACACCATGATAATTGAAATTGATAGTACAATTAGATAATTGAAATTGATAGTGGATTTAACTGTGACTGTTTCCATGATAATTGAAATTGATAGTACATAATTTTACTACAGATTTCTAGTAGTTCATAGTGGATCTAGCAGAAGAATAATTAGAGTGCTCCATGCTGCATATAGTTCACGATAATGGCAGCACTAAAAGTCTACTTACAAAAGTAGGTTCTCGAGTTTGGTATTCAAAGTTATTTTATTTCCTAGCTGGCCTTGAAGTACCCTCATGTATGATATATGCTTGCTATTGCTTCCAGATAATAAAAAGCATGGAAACAGTTGTGCAAAATATGGTGTATAGACAAAATATCCACGCCACTTGTGCAAAACAGAGAATAAAAACACAAAATACCTTGTTTGCATTTAGTGTATAGACAATAAAGTTAGTTAATAATATGGTGCCCCATTATAAATATCACATAATACCACATGATATCTTGGTAATTAGTAATCACAAGAAGACTTTGAAATTCCAAATTTTAAGGTAATCTCTAGAGGAACTAAACCATCACATAAAAGATATGTGGAGGTCTAGCCCAGATAACAGAACTAGAAGGTTTAGTAAATTACGATGGATTTAAAAAAGGAAAAGCAGGGAGGAACTAAGCCATCACATAAAGCACATGTGTTTTAGATGTTCTATTTTCAGAACAAAATAGAACTTATATCACTGACTTCAGCTAGTTGTGTTTGTACTGCTGAATGTTCTACCTATATTTACTTTCCACCAAAAATGAAAATGTGTGGATGAATATACTACATTTTTAACTCAGCGGGATGGCTTACTTTCGACTTCTCATTAGTTCATACTCTGCTACTTTCAGTTGGTGTTCATACTCTGCCATTTTTCCTCTTGTAAAAGACACGCTATATGAGTACATTGCTGAAAATGCAACATGAGACATTTAGTAGCTTGAAACAAAATTGGATTACAATAACACATCAGAGGAACATACACATAGATCGATATGAAACAATACAACTTCCAAGGGAGGGGTAGAAAGAGAGAAAGAGAGGGAAAAGAACACTCACCACCAAGGGAGGGGAAGCACGAGCAGTCAACGGCTAGATCCCCCTTCAATAGAACCGGCGAGGGCAGATTGGAGGAGGCCCGTGGCGTGGCGGCGGCGGTGGAGGCGCTTGGGTGATGAGAGAGTGCTAGTGCTCTCTCTCCCTGGTGACGCACCTCCCTCACTCACCCCCGGATCTGAGAAAGACGGCGGCGGCCACCTTCATGCCTTGGTCTAGTTATAAACAAATGTTGTAGCTGTAGCTGTGTTGACTGCTACACTCATGTAGTTATAACTACAGGAAGCTAAGTACTAGCTGCCTTTCGACAATGATGACGAAAGAAAAGATATATTATCACGTTTTCTTACCGACAATGACATAAACAAATGTTGTCTTTCCACCATCAGAAATCTGTAAGATAGAAAGAATATGAGACATAAAAGACCTAATTGACACTACATAATTTTTATTTCTTGAACACAAGAAAGAGTTATGTGGTCATGTAACTTCTTTTTCTAGAGAACTGGTACCATATAGCTAAGTATTAGAGATACACCTTACTGGTGTTTTCTATCCATGTGAGAAGCACAGTATTTCAGCTATCTTTGTTTAGTCTTCAGTTGTGGCCATAAATTGAATGTTACTGAAAGCGATGTTGCTATCTTCCTGGTGGCAGCAATAGATACATGGACACCGAGAACAGAATGCTATCTTCCTGGTGACAGCAATATATACACTGGGGATACTACAGTTTGTAAAACCATGGTATGTACTTGGACAAACACCTCAATTTTTTTTCAGAAGTACAGTTTTTTTCTAGAGAAGACCACTAGTTTTCTTTCTTACTTTTCTCTGGGATGGAAAAGACTGTAGTGTGCCTGACTATTATATTCAGAAATGCATCAGAGAAAAACATATGTACTTCAGTCCCACAAATTAGATTAAATTAAACCTCGCAAAAAATAGATTAAATTAAGCCATTACTTTCAGAGAAGCATATGTACTGTACATACAAATCTTCATAGGTATAAGAGCCAGAACCTAAACCATCAGGTTACGCATAAGAGAAATAAAGATTATAAATACTAGGTTAGCCTACAAACAAGATTCAGAAATAGCAACTTTAAAAGCAACTAGTGGTGTACTATGCTCTGTTCTGTACTATGGATGTGCCCTAATGCTGATAAATGTGTGTGTGTACCGAGTGAGACTTGTAGTTACAAAAGGTTATTAACTATGGAATTAGCCAAAAATAAGACAATGAGTATTCTCTATTCAGCAAAACTGAAGGACCAGATCCCCAGACTGAAGGACCAGATACATGAACAAACAGTACAACAGGAGGTTATTCATGAACAAACTGAAGGACTAGATTCATGAACAAACAGTACTAGAGGAGGTTATTTAAGACAAACTGAAACTATGTATTGTACATTATCTAATACAAACTTTAGATGAAGAGAAGTGGCAGTGAGCTAGGCAAACATGATAATAAGAGAAGATGGACCAGCCCTGGTTTGTAGCTCAAAAAAAATACTTAGCTCATTTTGGTCCCTGGTTCGTAGCTCAAAAATGAATACTAGCTCAGTATTCAGAAACTGAGAAGATTTCTCCTATACAATACACAAATAAATACCAGCTCAAAAATAGTGATTGGAAAAATACCTTGGCGGTGGGACGAGGAAGATGCCCCTGGTTTGTAGGTTTTCATCTAGCAAAGTGACCATGAGTCAGTATCACACATCATACAATTCGAGATAAGTGGATAAAACACACATTATTGGTGATTACCTTGCTAGATGGTCATGCAATGGACCTGTGTCGGCATCAGTGATAGATCATAAGCCTTCATATTCATAAGGCACCATAATATCCCTTCTGATCACAACATTGACAAGAACCTCATAAGTCGCTGGTCCAAGGGGCTCTTCGCCCACAATAGTGTCTGGATCAACTGGAGATAATTTTTGCCTTAGCATCAGGAGTTTTAGGACCAGTCCATGCATATAGAAGCACATCCATACCAATCGGAATCAATTATTATTTTAGAAACATGAAAAAAAATTAGAATTTAAACATATAGGTAAGGATGAGAAGGTTATAAGGCTTTCATCTTCATGGGCTCATGAGCTTCTTGGAGGGGGCTTTGCAACAACTCCTCTATGAACAAAGGGTCTTCATCGTCGTCGTCTTCACCATCATTATGTTCCTCAGCTTCAACTCTTGATTTCTAGCAGACAACAATATGGAAATAGAATTATTGCATGCAAGATGGATTATTGATACACAATAAAAAGATGTGGAAATAGTTCATTACTTGTCGAGAATTGGAACCGTGCTGCGAGCTAAGAGTTTCGAGATTATGCCTCCTTCTGAAGCTAACGTCAATTCCATTCAGTCCATTTGTTCCTGCATTTGTTGCACAAACAAAAGATTAATATATATTGCTACCACAAAAATTGCAATGGAAACAAACAAAATCTGCCCACAACAGCTCAACTTCTAAAATTGGTTCATATTGCAACCACAAAGCTTCTCACAAAGCTCAACTTCTCCCAATTAGACTAGCTAGCAACAGTACACAGAAAACCGGAGAACCAGAGAAGAAGAAAAGCATGAGGTGCCTTGTACACTGGAACATCTACTCGTTCGGTCGTTCCCCATCGCCGGAGCTCCCCGTTACCCACTACCGGAGCACTCTTTTCCCTGCCAGCCCACTGTCGCAATACGCCTCCAAGGAGGCAAGGATGAGAGGGAGGAGTTGTACCTCAGTCGTATGCCCGTATCGATGCCCTTGCCCAGCAGCACTCTGCTCAGATCCAACTCGTCGCCGCCGCCGCTGCGTGTCCCTTCTTGGTGGAGATGCGGGAGGTCCGGCCAGGGAGGGGGCGGCAGCTTTGCTGGATGTAGCACGAGGGCGTGGGGCCGGCGATGGAGAGGCCGGACGGCGTTGGGCGGCGCTGGAGCGGCGCGGCAGAGGGAGGGCGGCATGGGGCGGCGTTGCAGAGGCAGGGCGGGGTGGGATGTCGTCAGGATCGAACGGCGATAGCCTCGGGCGATGTGTGGCGGCGGTGGCACGGCGTGGGAACGACCACCGGAGCCCCAGGCGGCGCGCGTGGGGAACGAAGAGCTAGGGACTTGGCTCCTTTGCGCGTGCGAGGGGAACGAAATGAGAAGCTATTGATTTTGGGGGTAAATCTTCGCGGGCCGAGCCGGTTATTGGTGCTAAACTTTCGGCCGTTCACGCGCAAGCCCCATTTAATGTCCGATTGTTGGTCGGGGTTATTTCCCGACCGATGGTTTGTGGGCCATAAAAGAATTCCCGACTGACTGTTGGACGCCGTATGTTGTAGTATTCCCGACCAACAATGGGTCACTGCATAGAGGTTTCCCGACCCACAGTCCGTTAGAAATTTTCCTGATAGATTATCAGTCGGCAATACCAACTTTTTCCAAACAAACGTCGGTAGGGAATTCTGGTGCATGGTGTAGTGATGTTTGCCTACCAACCATACATGCATCTGCCTCCCTGTTGATAATCAAGGTTAGCTTGCAGGCAGATCTGAGGGGTAGGGTGTCGAGAGGGTACATTACATTACCAGCCAAATAGGTGGCGTTCAGTTCGCATTGTAAAGGAAGCATTTGATGCCTTGGATTATCCAAAGGAACCAAGATGTCGTTTTCTGTTTTGGTGCATCTCTAGTTATTGATTGATTATTCTGAAAGAAATTGCGGTGTGCAACAGAGCAAAGCTAAGGTAGTGTACCATATTTAACGCACTAATACAGTGTATGCATGCGCTGCTGGAGCTTAGAGCAAATACAATAGCGGGCTATAAGCCCGCTTACATGACACTTTTGTCTATGTGAAGGAGACACAAGGAAAAAGTGAAGGAGTGGACTCTCATGCAAGAGCCAACCTCCAAGGTAAAAGCATTTAATGAGAAGAAAGAGATAAAGAGAAAGTGAAAAGAAGTTGTGAACTTATAGCCAGCCTTATAGCCAACTCTATTGCATGAGTAATTATGAATGCTAACTAGTGATGACATGGCATGTCTATATAGTCAGCAGCTGGCTATATTATTAACCATACTCTTAGAATGGGTTGAGAACCTGTAGCCTGCTTACTGCACATTTTTCCAAAGACAGATTTTGGGGTTTAGAAGTTAGGAGACCAATTTGGTTTGCAGATTAGACTTTAGACTGCTCTTTTGTGTTTGTTTTACCTTGCGATTGTTTCCAAGTTTCAGAAGTGAGGAAATAATCGAATATCAATTTCTGAGCTCAAGCTCGTCTGCACCCTATGAATAGTAAAATCAAATAAAATATTATGAAAATTCAAAAAATTCTAATATGTTTTTGTTGCATGGAAGATGTTTCAGTGCGTGAGGTTCGTGCAAAATTTCAGCTCGTTTGGACATTCGAGTAGCTCTCAGAAAAAAAAACAAATTTGGTCCGAACAATACATGAACAGTACACTGTTTCACAGACCTCAAATTTGTCTTTTTTTGCTGAAAGCTACTCAGATATTAAAATGAACTAAAATTTGGCATGGAGCTCACGCACTGAAACATCTATCATGTAAAAAAATCGCAATTATTTAAAAAAAATTAGTATTTTCTTTGATTTTACTGTTCATGGCGGGTGTAGATGGACTCAGGAGCCAAATCGCCCCTCTCGGAAATAATAGCTGGTTTAATCAATGTTGCAGTTTTGCAGGGCTCAAATTTCGATGCCTCCGATGATTATTTACCAGCAGAGCATCACTCTAACTGCACTTATTAGGTTAGGGTCAGTAAGTAAAAAGAACAGTTTGGTTTGCAACAAGCTAACTGTTCTGCTTCTCCAGCCGCAACATGGGAATTGAACGGACATTACTTGTATGGTCGCCATTTTAGAAAAGCTGACATGTTCTTCAGGATAGAGCAAAACAGATTATTTCACAAGGAATTGTGATTTGCTGTTGAAGGGAGAACCTCTAATCTACTAGCCCTTCATACTCCACATTTTTCAGCAAGTAGGGAGGTCAAGGATGGCAGGGAGTACAAGCTCGAGGGCCTTGGGCCGCACCGGAACAAGCCGCCCCCCGCATGGTCTAGAGTTTCTACTAGACAAATTGATTCCCTTGTAAGCAAGAAATTAATCCCCTTGATCATTCAAAGGAATCAAGCTTGCCGTTTCTGCCCATTCCTGTTGATACTGGACTACTGGAGTAGAGTAGCATCGTCTGCTTCTTAATTTTACCAGCAGAGCATCACTCTTACTACACTTATTAGGTTAGGGTCAGTAAGTAAAGAGAACAGTTTGGTCTGCACCTTGAGCCGCAACATGGGAATTGATCTGGTCGCCATTTTAGAAAAGCTGCACATGTTCTTCATGATAGGACAAAACAGATTATTTCACAAGGAATTGCAATTTGCGGTTGAAGGTAGAACCTCTACTCTACTAGCCCTTCATACTCCATATTTTTCAGCAAGTTGGGAGCTCAATGGGAGCATGGGAAATAATTGGTTAAAACTTACTCTCTTTTTTATCTATGTCTTACCGTGCTATTGTTCTTGTTATTATCTCCATCGTATGCAATATTATGTTTTTGATACCGAGGATGTCGGTATTCGGCAGGCAAAGCACGCCACCAGCACTCCGTGCTCCCCGCTCCCAGCCTCGTCTCCGGCTCTATTCTGGCCGCTCCTGGCCGTCCTCTCCTCTGTCCCGCCGGATCCGCGCGCCTGCTGTCAGGCTTCATCCTCGCCTTCCTCTCTTCGGCTGCTCTGCCACCCCTGGTCAGTCGGGAACTAGCTGCTCCCGTCCTGTCCATCTGACGCCGTGCCCGGCTGCTTCTCCACTCTGGTTCCCGCGTGCGGTCCCCTAGCCAGACAGCGCTCCCTCCCTCCCGCTTGAGCGCTCCCGCCTGTCTCCGTCCGCCCATCGCTGCCCTCGTTCCGCCGG
The DNA here is from genome assembly GCF_002162155.2 of Triticum dicoccoides. Classification (NCBI taxonomy): domain Eukaryota; kingdom Viridiplantae; phylum Streptophyta; class Magnoliopsida; order Poales; family Poaceae; genus Triticum; species Triticum dicoccoides. The sequence goes on along the minus strand of NC_041383.1, from coordinate 825,357,171 downwards.
TTGCAGCCTCTGCTGCCTGTTCGGCCGGTCGGCTCTGGCCATTGTTGGCGCCCATCGCTGCTCTCTTTCCTGGCTCGATGGAGCCTATGCGCGATACGGATCGAGAGCCCCTCCCTGCCTCGCTCGACCCCTTGCTTGATCCAGATCGGGCTGCCTGGGTCCGTTGACTTCTCAAAAAAAAACATAGAGACAATCAGCATGTCTTTGTCTAGCTATGTGGTTGTTCCTCGGTGCTCGGTGATCTTCGATGGCACAAATTATGCTAAATTTGTGGGATTCATGCGTATCCATATGCGCGGGCTCCTCCTGTGGGGTGTTCTCTCTGGCGAGGTACCCTGTCCACCCTGCCCTATTAGTCCGGTGGCTCCTATTCCGCCGGTACCACTGGTGCTTGCTCCTGATGCTTTTCGGAATGATCGGGATGCATCCAAGGCTCTTGATGATGCTGCAGTTGATGCCTATGATCAGCAGGTATCTGCATACTCTGATGCTCTTTCTGTCTACCGGGATGATCTGTCTGCTTACACTCAGTGGTGCAATGATGATGCTCGAGCTGCTGTTGTTCTCACTGCGAGTGTCCTCCCTCAGTTTGCTTCGGAGTTCATGGGCCTTGGCACTGTTGCAGCGATGTGGTCCTATCTTTGTCAGCGCTATCAGCCCTTTGGCAATGCTCTATACCTTTCTGTGGTGCGTCAGGAGCATGCTCTTCAGCAGGGTGACTCGTCTGTTGATGAGTTCTATTCACAGTGCTCTGCCATCTGGCATCAGCTTGACTCACTGCGGACAGTTGTTTGTGGCACTTGCCGTTGCTGTCAGACTACGCGGTCTGACTTGGAGTTTCAGCGGGTTCATGAGTTCTTATCTCATCTCCGCTCCGAGTTTGAGCCCCGACGGGCTCACTTGCTTGCTCGTGGTCGTATTCCTATCTCGGAGGTGCTTGCTGTGCTTCGTGCCGAGGAGACCCGTCTTCGCTCTGCTGGGGTTACTTGTGGCTCCTTCAGTGTTGGCCACCTGGGCTCCTGTGTCATTTGCTCGCCTCACTGCTCCACCACTCCTGCCCACTCCTTCAGGGGTGGTGAGCCATCCTCTTTATGAAGAAAAGAGTACGTCGCACCATGACACTTTCTATGGATACTGCTCCCGGTCAGGTCACCCAGAGTCTGATTGTCGCCAGAAGAAGTGAGACCAGAGACGCTCCTCTTCCAGTGGCCCTCCTACGTCTTCCTCGACTCAGTCACTCACTGACCAGGACATTGTACGCCTCAAGTGTCTACTTGCATCCTCTGGCTCGTCGTCGACTGGTTCAGCTGCTGCTATGACTGCATCCCCTTCTACACCATCGAGGGGCCTCTACATAGTCAGGTACATCCTCGTGGGTTCTGGATTCTGGAGCTTCCTTTCATATGTCTTCTGATTCTTCTCTGTTGTCTTCTCTCTGACCTCTTGATTCACCTGTTAATGTTCTTACCGCAGATGGAACACCTCTTCCTGTTCCTAGTCGTGGTCTTCTTTCCACTCCATCCTTTTTTGTTCCTAGTGTTTCTCATGTTCCTCGCCTTACCATGAACCTTTTTTCTGCTGCCCAACTCACTAATTCCGGTTGTCGTTTCATTCTTGATACCGAATCTTGCTCCATTCAGGATTGTCGCACCAAGGCTTTGGTTGGTGCTGGCCCCCGGCGCCTTGAGTCAGAGGGCCTTTGGGAGGTTGACTGGCTTTGTGTTCCTTCCGCTGCCATCACTTCTGCCAACTCCCATGCTCTTGCTGCCTCTTCATCTGCGTCATTCTAGCAGTGGCATCATTGTCTTGGTCACATCTGAGGCTCTCTCTTGTTTTCATTGGTTCGTCAGGGCCTCTTAGCGTCTGCCATGCTCTTGATGCCTCTTCATCTGCGTCCGAAGGTTGCAATGGGGCTTCAACGACAAGCCTAGAGCAGCCCGTCACTGTCGTAGCATGCGCATGGCAGTGTTGCAGTGGAGCGCCAGCCGGCAGCTCCGGGTGCTGCGATTCAGCGCCCGCGCGGCGGCCGGAGCTCGGTGCTGCAATGATGAGTCACCGGCGGATGCGTTGGAGCTTCACCGGCCGGCGCTCGGAGCTGCAATGAAGCTTCATCGGCGCTGCAATGGAGCTTCACCGGCGAGCCCGGAGCTGCACTGCAAGGGGCGGTGCTGCATTGTAGCTTCATCGGCGGATGCGCTGGAGCTTCACCGGCGTCCTGAGAGCCGCGATGCCGTGGGGTAGGCGTTGCAATGTAGCGTCGCTGCACTGCCGGCGAGGGGGCGCGGCTCCTGCTGCGAGCATGTGGCCCTGCATCCCTACGGCGATGCGGTACTTGCTTGCGTTGACCTAATCCAACGGCTTTCGGGGATGCATTGAACGGCTGGTGACCCGACTGATTTCCTAGGAAATCAGTCGGTTGATCCGTAGCAGCCACGTATAGTTATTACTAGCACAGATGCCCGTGCGTTGCAACGGGAGAAAAAACTAAAATATACATCAAAGCACCTATCAACGTTGCCCGACAAGCAGGGTTGCGGGTTCCGAGGTACAGAAGGAAATTCATAGATGCTTTAATATCCATTTTTGTAGTCCATGCATGCATGGCCACTGAATAAATAGGGACGGGGCAGTTACATGGATTGGTTAGTTTTGCTTTAGCCCTGCGAACCAGCATCTGATTGAATAGTTAGCAGGGCAGTGCTACCTCAGTCCTCACCAGGGATAAATACTCAGGTTTGATGCTTTTCTGTCTTTTAAAGACGAAATATTCTTTTAGTAGGAGGCGATGTTCTCGTCGATAGTGAGACGTTGCGGTGACTTCATTAATTTTAAAACTCGCCAACACGATATTTCAAATGTGCTCAAATAGGTACGATGTGCGTGTGTGCATTTTCGTAGGGCAGTGCTACCTTAGTCCCCACCAGAGATAAAGCCCCAGGTTTGACGCTTTTGTGTCTTTTAAAGACAAAATAATCTTTTAATAGGAGGCGATGTTCTCGTCGGTAGCGAGACGCTTGTGGTGGCTTCATTATTGTTAAAACTTGCCGACACGGTATTTCAAATGTGCCCAAATAGATTGGATATGTGCATGTGTATGCATTTATAAGAGTGAGTGTATGCATGTGTCTGCATCTATTGTTATTGTGTTTGAGTAAAATGTTTTCCTTTACCCTTTGGATGCAGCAATTTAATCGTCGAATGATTTCTAGTGACTCATTTATGTTGTCACTTTTCATGTTCGCCACTGTCGTTGATAATGGTATGATTTTGATGTTTGTAAGTGCTTTTTTTTCTACAAAGCCGCATTCATGTCCTCTTACAATGTCTCATTCAGCTCCCCACTGTTATCGGATTAAAGAGTGGTGATATATTAAAATGGTTTTTTTATAGATTTTTTAAAAATTCAAATGCAAGCGGGTTTTACAATGATGATTTTTCTAGAAACTTTTATTTATTTGGTTATTCCTTTTGTTGTACTATTTGAACTTTGCCCAAACACAAGCATTTCACGTGGACATCAGCTGTTCCGCTAAAACAAAAACACAGTTTGGACATACTACACATCCCATCCATAATTGCAATTAAAAGGAAAACCTCGCCGCCGGCCGCATCACAGAAGTTAATTAAAGAAAGAGGCTATCCAACCAGTTGAATTTTTTTTTAGACATATCCAACCAGTTGATGATACAACACCACGACCAACCCAAGCCCAAGCAGCGACACGTCTCAGCGATTCACATTCATTTCATTTGGATCTGGAAACGTGTCGCGGCTCGTCTCCTTTAACCAGCCCCAAACCAGTCGATCCCCTTTGCTCTCCTCTCTCCCCCCATCTCGATCTCCTCCATCTCCCCTTCACAAATCCTCATGTATCTCCATCTTCCCAAATCCCATATAGCCCCCTTGGCTGCAAATCCCGAGTAACCAAGCCGGAGACGCCGTGGGGCCGCCGTTGCAAGAGGAGGACGGGGGTGTTGCAAGGCGCTGCCGCCGTCTCTACAAGGGCACTACTGCCTAGGGCAGTGACGCCGCCACGATGGAGATGACGGGCTACAACTGCAGGACGGCAAGGGAGGCCGCTATTTCTCCCTCCATCTTCCTGTGATGTCTGCATCTAGCTTGCTCTACCAATGCAGCCGAGCAGTCTGTTGTTTCAAGGGCAGCCCCGGTTTCCTTTGGTCATTCTCTGAAATCTTGTGCAGCTTTTTGGCCGCCCCAGGAATAGTCACTAGTTGACCCATTGTATCTTTGGCGCAAAGACCAATTACAAACAAAACAGAAAAACTAGGATTTGATTTAATTTAATTAATTAGACAAGCGCTCCTAGGTATTTCAAAAGCATGCCTGGATTATGCATGTGAGGTCTTGATTTTTCAGATGAAGTTTCTCTTCGTATATGGTCATAAGGTGTACCAAGGCAAGGGCGCTCCGAGGAGTGATGCACGAAGTGTAGGCTTTTTCCTCTTGAACAGTAACGTGAGAAATCTAGTTGTGAGTGGGCAGTCGTCATTTTTGGACAAAACAACTGACGATGATTCATATGGCGGAGAGCTTGGCATCTTCGCAATAATATTATCATCGGTGACGGAAAGGACACAATACAAGCTTCTGCAAATTGTATCCCGAGCTATGTGTTATGCCACAACCCTAGTTTATCACTTATTAATTAGGAGTTATCGTGTGCACATGATCATTTAATAGCATCATTATTTAATTGTGAAAATCAGGATAATTCATAACCTCATAAATTCCAAAATACATCCCAAAAATGAGTGCACCGATATGTGTCCTTTAGAAGTCTCCCTGTAAACTATCAAGAATTTTGTAAAGATAAATAACACACTTGTAGTTCAAAGCCTTTTTTTAATTAATATTGGCTTTATATTACAGGAATGAAAATTGGAAATCTTAGTGGGAAAATGTCAGCCAGGGGGGCTGTTCCAGCGAACACCCTATTTTCCGTCGGATTCGTTTTCACAAATCCCGGCGTGGGATCCAAACCACGTTGGATTTCCAAACCAGTTCACTATAAGAAAAAAAAAACGGACTAAGTTTCAAAACACAGAGCTGGCAGACCCCTGGGTTTCAATCCTAGTCTTACCCGTTTTTCTTTTTTTCATTAGATGGCATTTTCTCTAAGAAAAATCAACATGATAGTTTAAAATTTCAAACTATGTCACATGACATTTAATTCTTATTTATTATAAGATATTTCATTTTTTAAGATGGCATTTTTAGTTATTTAGGAGATGGCATTTTTTATATTAAGAGATGGAATTTTTATATTAAGAGATGCCATTTTTATTACTAAGAGATGGGATTTTTTATTAAGAGACGGCATTTTTCATATTAAGAGATGGAATTTTTATTATTAAGAGATGACATTTTTATTGTTATGAGATGAAATTTTTCATTAAGAGATGGAATTTTGTTTTTTTAAATGTCATTTTTCTATGAGGAGATGCCATTTTTTTACCATGTCATTTTTGTTTCTTTCATTTATGTTCACATGGCAATTCAAATTGTTGGGCCACTGCATTCTCTTATATTTTTCAACATCCACAATTAATTTTTAATGTTAGAGGACAACATTTTCATAAATTTAGAGCATGGCATTTTTTTATATATTTCCTATGTGTTTTTATAAAAAAATAATTTTTGGGGTTCATTGCATTTTATGATATAAAAAAGCTAAAAGGGTATTTTGGGTCAGTGGGGGATTGCGCCGGCCTGCCCCCCCGGCGAACGAAATGTTCGATAAGGAGGGGGGGGCTCCCCAATGCATGGACGCCAGATATTGGGGTCCGTAAAAATATATACAAAACAGATATTTCCTTAGTGAGCCTCATAAACTTCTTCACAAGGTTTCAGCTCAGTTTGAGTGTCCAAACAATTCAAAATTTGTTTGAATTGAATAAAAGCAAAAAATTCAGGCTAATAAAAACAGAAATAACAAAAAGGAAAGAAGAAAACAACATCCCTTGCATGCTGGGCCAAGCCCAGCGCACTAGCGTGTTGTCTTCTACCTCGATCAGGCTAGCTAGCTGGAAACACGTTCGTGTCATCTCCTGCTTCCGTCCTTTGTTGGTATTTTGAATGTTTGTTTGCACCGTAATGATCGCAGTGGAATGTAGATTCCATCCCTGCATTTCGCACCACGATTTGTACATTATGTGCTACGAGATCGAGCTCGAACAGAATTGTCACCGCCTACCTTGCGGACGATTGCCGCCTTTATATCATATGCCACCTCTCCATCTTGCCTGGCGCCAGTAGGACCATTCGCCGGAAGCCTCAATTCAAACCCAAACCTCAGCCCGTCTAATGTTTGGTGAGAAGAGAACCACATCGGCGCCCAGGGCACGCCGCGACCGGCGACGTTCGTCGTCTGTGTAGAAAATATAGAACCTACAATATCCGTTGTTAGGTTCTATATTTTCTACAGTCTGTGAAGCCATCAGCTACACCGTGCCGAGGAATCCTTGCCTCCGAGCTTCCTCCTGACCAGCAAGTTATTTTCAGTACTCCCATTGGACCCCCCAACTTGTTGAAAGATGTGGAGTATGGAGGACTACAAAGATGTGCAGAACAGAGTATGCTATGCGTAGTGATGGTCTGCTGGTAAAAGAAGCAGAGTATGCCAAAAAAAAAAGCAGAAACAAAAACACCTTTTTTTGAGGGAAAGCCATCATGACGCATTTTATTACTTCAAAAAATGTTTACATCGTTCACAAGAACTGCAGAATAAAGCTAGGGGCCGTGTGCGGCCCCGGGCACGACCACGTCGTCCTGGGCTCCTCCTCTTCTTGCGGTTGGCTCTTTACCGCCACCGACGAGGCCTGGCTGCACATCGTCAACCGGGTCACCAGTGAGCAGGGCACGCCCCCGGGCATCAACACCATCCCCTGCCTAGGTGCTGTGGATGATATTGCTCCTGATGCTTGGGTGACATTTTTTTGAAGACAGTGGGGTTTCAGAAGTATGAAAACAATATAGTTTGCAGGGTTCAGACTAGTGTATTAATTTGGTGTTTGTTCTGTCTTGTGATTGCTTCAAACTTCAACCATGTTATAGCATGCATCATAAACCAACTCTGCATCTGGGCCGAATTCATTGTTTTGACCCTTTTTGAAAACTTTAGCACGATTAGACCCAAGTTTGAAAAAAATTCGTGATCTGACCCTTTTCCTATCGCCACCGTCCTTGGCGGTAGGGTAACACAGCCTACCACCGGGGGCTATGGCGGTAGGACATGACGGTCCCGTCACGGTCATCAAATGTTGAAAATACCTTACCGCCATAGTCTTTGGCGGTAGGATAGCGAAGGTATAAATTACGTGTGGCGCCCCATAGAATCTAAGCACTTTGCTGGTAAGTTGGCTATCGCGTGAGGGTTAGCTTTGCTCAGTCTTAGGTTCGATACTTTGTAAGGCCATATTTTTGGTTTATTTTTATATTGCCCAATAAAAAACAAAATTTGCTCAATTAATCTTAGGATATGGATTGTTGGTAAAAACATTATTTTTACTTATTTGTAACTGTATTATTGGTAAAACATTTTTTTACTTATCTGTAACCTTATTAGTTATCCAGAGTTTTTCCTTGTCGGCTTGTGGAAGGTTCGAGTAGTTAAGAATCATGTGGTATTGTAGGAAGAGAAATCCATCTGCACCACCATATCTTCCAAACACCTAATGACAAATTGCAAAATGATGTTCATATGATTAGCAAAATTCGCGTAAGGTGATACCGTACATATATCAAGATATAATTAAAAGAGCGTCAAGAAGGAAAGTGAAGTCAATAAAATGTCATATCTCCTGACTAGTTATAATGATGAAAATATCACGATGATATAAAGCTCATCGGTATCTTTTATGCCGAGTAGTTGAACTTGAAAACGGAAATTGGGGATTTTCTGTTGCATTTGATTTGCTTTAGTAACCATCTATTGTTGTTAATAATTCTGTTAATTAAAGCAAATATCTAGTGCATACCTGGTTCGTCATGCAACCCTTTGGTTGAGGGGACTGTAATAGCATATCATAGTTAACTGAGCAAAAATGTGTGTAGTTGCAAAGAACCGGACGCGGATTTGATGAACATGGATGCGTGTGCATCCTGTATGAATAGTAAATTCAAAAAAATGCTTGAAAAAACAAAAAAAAATCTGAATTTATTTTTGTAATATACATAGTCAACCGGTATACTCGCATATGAAGTTTCACGAAGAAATCACATCCGTGGTAATCTTGGCAAAAAGACAAAATTGAAGCAATATTAAAAAAACACTGTTTACTGAATAGTATGGTCGTATTTGTATTTTCTTCACTAAGAACACCATGGGTGTCAATACATCATGAAACTTTACAAGTGAGTAGAATGATCGAGTAAGTTTCATCTGCGAAATTTCAGGGTTTTTTATTCTTTTCTAGTATTTTTTATGAATTTGCTATTCACCTTTGTATTTTCGCAAAGAACCCGAGTTAATAACTTAATAGGAACATCATCTATTAGAAATCATTCATTTTAAGTGGCACTAGGTTCAACACTGTAAGTGGTGACTATGTTTTGGAGAATATCTATAAATGCAAGTAAAAGAAGAGTTATTTGGGGGTAATAAGCACTCACTTGTATGCGTGTGACAGAGTGCACCGGTCAACAGCAAGATATGCATTGCTCTCCTCGGCAAGAATGATAACTGTCTTGAATATCCGTCTATATAGCAGCCTCCACTCCAAGGCCACACGATCTACAGGTCCACTAACATGCATGATCACACAACATTACCAAAGTTCTTTCTCCACTGATATTATCATATTCATTTATATCTTTGCGGGATTCTTTATAAAACAGTTACAAATAAGTAAAAAAATATTTTTATCAATAATGCATATCCTCGGATTAATTTGACAAATTGTTTATTTTTATTGGGCAAAATAAAAATGAACCAAAAATATGGCCTTATGAAGGCTCGAACCAAAGACTCACGCGCTAGCCAACTCATCAGTAGAGAGCTTCACTTCTTTAAGGCGCCACACGTAATTTATACGTTGCTACCCTACCGCCAATATTTATGGCGGTAGGGCATTTTCAACATTTGGTGACCGTGACGGCACTGTCATGTCCTACCGCCATAGCCCCCGGCGGTAGGCTGTGTTACCCTACCGCCAAGGACGATGGCGGTAGGAAAAGGGTCAGATCACGAAAAAATTTCAAAACAGGGTCAGATCGTGGTAAAGTTTTCGAAAAAGGTCAAAACAGTGAATTCGGCCGCCTGTTGACGATCAAGGTAGATTTTTTTTAGGGTTTGAAGGCAGATCTGAGGGGTAAGGTCTTGAGAGGGTACATTACAGTACCAGGCAAATCGGTGGCATCTGGTTTGCATTGTTAAGAAAGCTGTCGTTTTTGCCCATTTATGTTACTGCTGGAGCAGCATCCTCTGTTTTTTTTACCAGCAGATCACCATCTCACTGCACCGAGGGTGCATCTGTAAGACATGTGGTATCTGCAGTGCATCTTTACTCTGGAATTGTTGATTGATTATTTCGAAAGGAATTGCAGTGTGCGGCAGAGCAAGCTAAGGTAGTTTACCTTATTTAACTTGCTAATACTCCCTCCGTTTCTTTTTAGTCTGCATATAAGATTTGATCAAAGTCAAACTTTGTCAACTTTGAGTAAGTTTGTAGAAAAAAGTATCAAGATTCAAGATATGAAGTCAATGTTGTTAGATGCATCATGAAACTAATTTTCATACCATATAGTTTTAGCATCGTAGATGTTGATATTTTTTCAAATAAACTTGGTCAAACTTTGCGAAGTTTGACTTTGACCAGATCTTATATGCAGACTAAAAAGAAACGGAGGGAGTACTACAGTTTATGCATTTGGCAGCGAGTAGCCAGATGAGCAAGGTCTCCAAGGAATATAATTCTTTATTCTACTCTGGTTTGGTTTCCTCTTCTGCATGCGTTCCACACACAACTCTGTGTTTTATTGTGTTGCTAAAAATAGAATCCAGTAATCTATTTTAGCTGTGAACAAGCAATTATTTTTGAAGGAAAACATGGGCAAGCTGAGACTGAGAAATCGAGCAAAGCAGAAGGCTCTGTTACGAAGGTGTGGAGAAGGTAGAGAAGATATAATTTGGTCTTCTCATGTACTGCTTCAACTGTGTCGTAAATTAAAAAGAATATAAGGACATCTCTTTCATGTTTCCACTCGATCATATTCCATTCCGTTGTGTACAGTGCTACTCATAGCATGCATGATCACGGCCGCTTGATGATCATGCAGATTTGAGGTGTGGGGTGTTGAGAGGGCACATTACATTTCCAGCCAAACCGATGGTGTTCGATTTTGGCTTGTTAAGCAAGCATTTGATGCCTTTGATTATTGAAAGGAATCAATCTGTGGTTTTTGCCCATTTCTGTGGTTATCGGAGTAGCATCCTCTGCTTTCTCTTACCAACAGAGCATGGCTTTCTTACTGCACTTTTCTCAAGATATATACATACTGAGGTTTCAGTAACAACTAAAGAGAACACTTTGGGAAACAAATATAATTTCACATATGCAACAAGGAGCAATTTCAGGAAGGATTTCCACTAGATAGTTTTGCAAGGGCGGGATTTCTGCTGCCACAAAGTTAAACTAAATGCCATTTTTAATTCTGATGATGGGTGGCAGGAAGCTGCAGTTTGAGATGTAGGGTTGCTGCTCATGTTGGTGCTGGGTGCTTTGGGTGATTTTGACAGCCTGAAACCGGCTTACTGCACTTTTTTTTGAAGATAGTGGTATATGGGGTATCAGAAGTAAGAGAAACAATTTGCGCAAAGTTCTAGCATAGCTCAAGCTACACGGTACCCTCTATCCAGCTCGTTCAATGCCTTTGAGATTGGTGCTTGTGACAGACTTTTTTGGAAGCCATGCAAGGTGATTAGGTGTAGTAGCAGTAGGCTCTTTCTTTTATCCTGTTCGCATGCGAACAAAGGACAAAGAACTCTCTTCCCCGTCTCTCTTTCTCATGCATTAAAGTCTCCTGACATGCATGCACAACAGTCTCACTTTCTCCACATGCATGCATTAAAGTTGAATTCATTTTAAGAATGTTTGAAAATAGAACATATTCAATAGAGCGTGGTCAGGTAGAGGAACAGAGGATAAATGTTGTCATGAGTTTGATGAGCACAAGAAAATGAACTTGCACAGCAGGTACCATTATGGCCTGATGAGCATCGCAAGAAAGGAGTAGAACAGATTCATTTACGTACCCAGATATAGTAGTGTCACTTCCAGAGGTTTCTCCACTCTCCATCTCATGGTGATTACCTTTGAGCCATGCCAATATTGCGGGGATGGTACCATCACTCGTGCGAATATGTGGGTAAATTGCCTCCGGACCGGTGGGGTCCATCGCTTATAGGTTAATCAAATCGATATGTTCCTTACTTAATTGGGACATCCATCGAATCCCACAGTCTTGTGATGCGCGCGGTTTATGTGGATCTGCTGAAAATTGAAGCGGAATCGACAGACACTTGATAATAAAAGAAAGAGGAATGCTTCGGTACACCCCCCTCACAAAACGTATAAAGGGTATTATGTACTTTTCACAAATTATACTCACGTTTCTACATATACACTGTAGGTTCATATAATACCCAGCGAACAGCCTCTTCCGGATTCGAACTAGAGCCCTCAAGCACTACATGTGACCGCCCAAACCAACTGGGCTAGCATATCTGATCTTACTACTACACATGTTTTCTACTTGTTCTAGAGAGATAACCCCAAGGAAAAAAAAGCACCTTCACTCTTTGGTTTATGTTTCTTTTTTTTGCATGGTTTTCGTTAGGGTTTCTAGTTTTCCGTTTTGTTCATAAAATACTAATATTTGTTTTTTAAAAATTGTACATAAATTTCAAAAAAAATCATGCCTTTCAAACTTGCTCAGAATGTCAAAACATGGACAATTTTTTTTATAAAAGAATAAAATGTAAACATGAAGATTTTTTTTGAAAAACAGTAACAAATTTGGAATTCCAGAAAAAATAGAAAAATATGGACATGGTCTAGTTTTGAATGAATTTCCCACACTGTATGCATGTTGTGTCACGTCCGGCCATATATCAGCCAGTTTTCTCCAAGAAAACTCTAGAAAATGCAAGAATTATCGAAAAATTAAATAGCTTGACATGGTGCCTTGATTTGATCATAGAAGGAGGTGGGAAAAATTAGGCCATTTGAAGGATGTTGAGAAACACTGTACCCTCAGGTAGAGTGTTCTAGCCAACCCAAACATCCTCCATTAAACATGGTCTACTTTTGGACATTCTTAAAATGACCCTAACCTTTTCAAGCAGGTGGGCATGACCATGGTAGTTATCCATGCCAGGTTTGAACGATTCATGACACTGTATGCAAGTTGTGACACGTCCGCCCATTTATCAGGCTTTTTTTACGGAGAAAACCCTGAAAAATGCAAAACTTATCGAAAACCAAAACAACTTGGCATGGTGCCTTGAATTGGTCATACAAGGCATGAAAAAAAATAATTGGTGCCATTTCAAGGATGTCGGAAAACAACGTGCTCTTAGACGGAGCCATCTCGCCTACTCGAACACCTCTGTTGATCATGGTCTAAGCTTTTCTTTTTCCATCTTTTGTAGTGCATCAAATATAACGCTAAAAAGAAAGACTCTGGTTTCCTTTTCAACCGGGCTGGTTTTTTCTTTGGTTTTTACATGGGTTTTTATATTAATTTAATTTTCTTTTGTTTTTTTGTTTCTTTTATTGATTTTGAAAAAAGTTCATCAAAAATTCAAAATAAGTTTATCGATTTTAAAGAAAAGTGCATTGATTTGAAAAAAAATCATTGATTTAGAAACAAAGTTCGTCAATTTTATAAAAACAGTTGAACAATTTTCAAAAAGAAATCGCCAATTTGTGAAATAGTTCACGAATTTGTTAAGAAAACTGATCAATTTTGAAAAAAAAAGTTCTCTGATTTGGAAGAAAAATTCTAGAATTTTAAATTTTGCCTTCATTTTCTAAAAAAAATCACGAATTGTAAAAGTTCTCGCATTTAAGAAACAAAAAAGAAAAGGAAAATACCAAACAGAAAATGATGTGCTTTCCCAGTGTTCTATTTTAAGGATTAAAAAATTTACGTAAAACCTGACGTCAGGTTGGCTAGTTTGTTAGTGCGGCTGTGCTAATCCTAGGAGGACGTAGGTTCGAATCCTGCAGCAAGCACCAATTTTTGCGGTTTAAAAAAAAAGTCTGAATAGGCTAGCCCAGCGCGGCAGGGTGTTGACGTCCGTTCATGTATAGTGTATACGTGTTTCTCAAAAAAAAGAAAAGTTCAGCATATACGTGAAGAGTTTATAAAATATGACTATTATGCCCTTACTTATGAAGAGGTATCAGCTAATCTGAGTCGTCCTTGTGTTTAGGGGGTGTACCGAAGCAGAAGTGTAAAAGAAATTGCCACTTGCATGGGAAACTTGGCGGAAGGACCCCTCGAAGGATGCACGTTGATGAGTGCAGCTCGTCGGCGGCAAGACCGGCCGGAAGCTTGTCAAGCGTCGTTGAATAATCTATCTATCCTTGTGCACTGTGCAAGACAAGTGCAGCTTGTTTAGCTTCGTTGCAGCTCTTCTGAATTATATAGTCTGAATGGATAAGTAAGGAATCACACGGAGGAGCAGGTGACGGAGCTAGCCCTCGTGGCGCCGATAGTGGTCCTCCACGCCGTTGCACCGGCCGGCCAGAAAGAAATCTATTACTCCCTCCGTTCCAAAATACTTGACTTCCATTTATTTAAAAATGAATTATCTATATATTAAAATATGTCTAGATACATCTATATTTTGACAAATGGAAGACATGTATTGTGGAACGGAGGGGTAGATGGGAAGCGTTCCTACTCTTCGTAGAGAGCCGCGTGGGGTTATATTGATCGAGGTAAGAAGAGCCCTTGCCGTGGCATACAAGTTGTACCTGATCGCTAGGATACAGGTTGTTACATGAGGATAGAGTTTGTAGTTGTTACGAGGTAGAGGAAGGAGATAAACAGTTGAGATTACATCTCTATTTCTAACATCCTCCCTTAATCTCAATTATCCTACATTAAGATTCTTTTTGAATTCTTCAAATGGCTTGACTGGCAAAGCTTTGGTAAATCCGTCTGCAACTTGATCTCTGGAAGGAATGAATCATATGTCTAACTTCTTTTCTGCAACCCTTTCTCTTACAAAATGAAAGTCAATTTCTATATGCTTGGTTCTGTCATGAAACACTGGGTTTGTAGAAAGATACGTGGCTGCCAAATTGTCACACCACAAACATGACACACGATGTTGTTTGATTCTCAATTCATTAAGCAACAATTCAACCCAAATGATTTCGGCAGTAGCATTAGCTAGTGACTTATATTCAGCTTCAGTACTTGACCTGGATATTGTGGCTTGTTTCCTAGCACTCCAAGAAATGAGATTGGAATCAAAAAATACTGCAAATCCTCCCGTTGACTTCCTATCATCACTGCATCCTGCCCAGTCAGCATCAGAGAATGCACTAAAAAGAGTGGAGTTGGAGCGCTTAACTTGAAGGCCCAAACTTACAGTGTATTTTATATACCGCACAATTCTTTTGACAGCCGTCCAATGTACATTAGTAGGTGCATGAAGATATTGACAGACCTTGTTAACAGCAAAGGAAATATCAGGCCTTGTCAGTGTCAAGTACTGTAGGGCTCCTACTACACTTCTGTATTTTGTGATTTCTTCTTCCTTAAGCAGTTCCCCTTCAAAAGCTGAAAGTTTTCTGAAGAAGATAATGGTGTAGGTGAAGGCTTACAGTCTTTCATCCCCATACGAGCTAGAAGTTCAGTGGCATATTTTTCCTGGTTTAGTGCTATACCATCTTGAATCTTCTTTACTTCAATACCCAAGAAGAAGTGTAGATCACCAAGATCTTTCAAAGCAAGCTTTGAGCTTAAATCATGCAGAAGGGCATTAGTAGCACTTTGTGAGGAGCTTGCAACTATTATATCATCAACAATACTAGCAAGAATATAGTTATGTTTGCTTTGTTGTAGATAAACAGTGAAGTGTCAGCCTTAGGTGCAACAAAGCCCAAACACCTTAAATGAGAGCTTAACCTTGAGTACCATGCCCTTAGTGCTTGCTTCAAGCCATAAAGTGCCTTATCAAGCTTGCACACATGATGGGGCACCTGCTTGTTTACATACCCAGGTGGTTGTCTTATGTAAACCTCCTCTTCCAGAACACCATGCAAAAACGCGTTCTTGACATCTAGTTGTCTCAAGCTCCATCCCCTGGACACAGAAATAGCTAACACAAGTCTAATAGTTGCAGCTTTGACAACAGGACTAAAAGTATCTTCATAGTCCAGACCATAGCGCTGTTTGAAACCTTTTGCAACCAAACGAGCTTTATACCTGTCAATGGAGCCATCCGCCTTTCTTTTGATTCTATAAACCCACTTACAGTCAATGATATTTTTACCTCTTTTTTCTGGTACAAGATGCCAAGTCTTGTTCCTCATAAGCGCTGAATATTCTTCATCCATTACAATTTTCCATTTTGGATCTTCAAGTGCATCTTCTACTCTTGTTGGTTCTCCTGCAATGCACAACATACCATATGGAACGGTACCATCAGTTCGGACTTTTGGATTTCTTATACCTTTTTGCGACCTTGTCATGACACGTGAAGTTGTGACTAGTTGGGGTTGACTTTGACATGCGCGTGACGGTCGTGCTACAGGAGATGGTGCAGATGACTTCTGCACAGAAGATCCCGATGAATCATCATATTTCCTTTCCACAACAGATCTCGAGCCAGACTGTGTGGCCTGATGTGTGTCTGGTCCGCTAGAGCAGGCAGTCGCAGAAGATCCGCTGCTGGTCGCTGCTGCAGACGCATGTGGCGGAGATCCCGACGCAGACCCCACCGAATCTGCTGTCGCTGTCATCTGCCCGCGCGTGGGACGCGGTACGGGGCGCGGCTCCTCCGCATGCAGTGACGTGGCGCCCGCGGATTGGCGCGGCAGGAGAAATCCACCGGGCGCGCGGTTCGATGCGTATCTGTGCCCCAGATCCGAGGCGATCAGGCGAACAGGAGTTCCAGGAGACTCCAGATTCACCTCGTGCTCCGTGCCGGCTTCGTTTTCTTCTGTTGCATGAAATATTGGCTCGTTTTCAGCAAAATTCTGATCATTTTCTTCACCATTTTCTGCATTGTTTTCTGCTGCATGACCCTGCACACATGGAGGCACAGTCCTACCGATAGGATCATCATCAGTTAGGTTAGTACAATCGTCGCCCCCATGATCAGAGTTTTGGAGATGTGGTGGAATAAGAAGAATTTCTTGTTTGAGGCGTGCTCCGGCATTAGGATGAAGTGATGCAAAGGGAAAAACTGACTCATCAAAAACTACATCACGAGAGATGTAGACTCGGCCAGTAGAGACATCTAGGCATTTGACTCCTTTGCGAATAGGACTGTACCCGAGAAACACACACCTCTTTGAGCGAAAGGAAAGCCTGCGTGTATTATATGGGCGAAGGTTGGGCCAACAAGCACAACCAAATACATGTAGCGACTTATATTCAGGAGATGTGCCAAAAATACGTGTGATGGGTGTTTCAAATTTTATGACCTTGCTAGGTAGCAAGTTGATGAGGTACGTGGCAGTCAAGAAGGCTTCATCCCAGAATTTTAGTGGCATGCATGAATTGGCTAGTAGAGCTAGTCCTACTTCAACAACATGGCGATGCTTCCGTTCAGCGGAGCCATTCTGTTGATGTGCATGAGGACATGAAACATGATGTGAAACACCAAGTTCTTGAAAGAAGGAGTTTAGTTTTCTGTATTCACCTCCCTAGTCGGTTTGCATGGCAACGATTTTAGTGTTTAATTTGCGCTCAACAAGATTTTGGAAGTTGTTGAAGACTTGAAATACTTCAGAACGTTTCTTGAGGAGGTAGATCCATGTAAACTTTCTATAGTCGTCAATGAAACTAACATAATATGAGTGCCTACCAACGGAAATAGGAGCTGGTCCCCACACATCTGAAAACACAAGTTGCAATGGTGCAGTGGAAATACTAGTAAATATGGGGTATGGCAACTGATGACTTTTAGCTTGTTGACATGGATCTCAAATAGACTCAATATTTGACTCATGAGAGTACGGAAGCTTATTCTTGCTAAGAACAAATTTAATAATAACTGACGAAGGATGACCTAGTCTACTATGCCACTTTGATGATGAAGGCTTGACTGCAACTAAAGCTTGTTTATTTGATGGTGTTGACGAAGATATGATCGGGTAGAGACCTCCCACGCACTTGCCCCTAAGAAGGATTCTCCTCGTGTCCAAGTCCTTTACCAAAAAGAAATATGGATAGAACTCAATGAGAACACGATTATCAAGAGTAAATCTATGAACAGAAAGAAGGTTCTTTGATGTTGTGGGCACATATAAAACTCTGTTAAGATGCAAGTTTTTCATGGGGTTTTTGACAATTGAACTACCAACATGAGTGATTTTCATACCAGAGCCGCTTGCAGTATGGACTTGGTCATGTCCACGATACTTGTCTCTGATCGTCAGCTTGTCGAGCTCCCCTGTGATGTGATTTGTGGCGCCGGTGTCTGCATACCAGTTCGTATCAACGCCGTAGGAGTCGGTGACCATGTTGGCCCCCTTCTCCTCATCTTCATCTTCATCATCATACCTATGCCAACAATCACGAGCACCTCCTGGATGATGCTTGTAACAGATTTGGCACTCTGGATAGTCCCGTACTTGCTGCTGGCGTTGTTGCTGTGGGCGACCGCGGCCACCTCCGCCGCCGCCGTTTCCACCAGATGGAGCTGGGGAGGAGCGCCTGCCTCGGCCGTGCCCCCTGCTATTGTTGCGTCCGCGGCCTCTGCTGTAACCGCGTCCACGCCCCCCGTAGGCTAGGTTTGCTGAAGTTTTGGAACCTGCGTCAGGGCCATCGCCGAGCATCTCCACGTGCTGATCAAAGGCTGCGGTTTGAGCAAACAGATCATCTACTGAGATTTGATTCTTCACTGCTCCGATGGCTGCCACGACAGGATCGTAGTCTCTGTCAAGGCCGGCAAGCACATAGTCAACCATCTCTGGATCCGAGATGGGACGACCTGCCGCTGCGAGCTCATCCCCCAGATTTTTCATCCTGGAGATATAGGCACTGCTGGACATGGAGCCCTTCTTTGTGTTGGTGATGGTGATCCGTAGATTGGTGATGCACGATTGGGATTGCGAGGCGAACAGAGTGGTGATGGCAGTCCAAAGCTCGAACGTCGTCTCCTTGCTTGCAACTTGGGCAAGAATCTCCATTGAAAGAGAGTTCAGGAGATGGCTTAAGACTTGCTGATCCTTCGATATCCACTGTGTGTACAGAGGATTTGGTGCTGCGGCGGTAGTTTTGTCCGCCTGCTGCTGCTGCACCGTCTTTGGTGGCGATGTATCTGATCCATCCAGGAGGCCGGTGACCTGCGCTCCTCGCAGGCCCGGCATGACCTATGCCTTCCACAAGATGAAGTTGGTCTTGGTGAGCTTCTCTGATGGGAGAGCACCAAGGTTGAGGGAGATGGTGGATGAGGATGACATGGAGACGATGATCGAGGATGGTGGCGATGGTAAAGCAAGGAAGGAGGTTGCTGGCTAGATCGATGGGAAGAGGATGGCTCTGTATACCATATTAGATGGGAAGCGTTCCTACTCTCCGTAGAGAGCCGCGTGGGGTTATATTGATCGAGGCAAGAAGAGCCCTTGCCGTGGCGTACAAGTTGTACCTTATCACTAGGATACAGGTTGTTACATGAGGATAGAGTTTGTAGTTGTTACGAGGGAGAGGAAGGAGATAAACAGTTGAGATCACATCTCTATTTCTAACAGGATGTGGCTAGCTTGTACGTGCGATTCGTTAGAAGGTGCTCAG
The DNA here is from genome assembly GCF_002162155.2 of Triticum dicoccoides. Taxonomy (NCBI): domain Eukaryota; kingdom Viridiplantae; phylum Streptophyta; class Magnoliopsida; order Poales; family Poaceae; genus Triticum; species Triticum dicoccoides. Next base: position 825,338,169 of record NC_041383.1, on the reverse strand, counting down.
TGGGTTGCAGTGTAGAGGTCGAGACCTACGCCAACAATTGATATCTAGAGCCTTGGTGAGCTTTGGTTCTTCTCCTTTTGGTTGGGTTGCTGATGTGAGTATGTACTACAGTAGAACATAAAAGCCCACATCATAATCTCGATCACTCACAAATTAAGAGGTTTTGTGCACACGCGCAGCCCAGCTCAGCCCAGCCCAACAAAGAGATTAGGTTAGCAGCAAAGACGTGGGAATTCGTTACTAATAGCCTGTTAGTGGTCCTTGGCTTCACATGACTCAGAGTGGGCGTTGACCTGCGAAGTTCATGCCCTCTTCCTCCTACACTGTAAATCTGAATCTGTATATATGTATGTATATATGTATGTACTTGGCATTTGGTTGCAGATTTATTTACCACTAATTGGCAGCTAGAGAGACTGCGCTGTCAAGCAGCAGCTAGAGAGACTGCTGCTGCTAGGAAATATTTTGGGTCGCCGATGTGGAGTTGCATAACTGTTTTGGTTGGCTGTGAGGTTGTTTTATTTTGGTTTTCATCTGTTTTTTAGTACTGCCAAGATCTGAGAGCGCCTAGTGAAATTTGATCTTTATAAAAGCAGGGGCTGGAAGCCTATTCGCCAAAAACTACTGCCAATGCTTACATCTGCGTTGGATGTAAAAAGCTTACATCTGCTTGTTTGTTATGTTAGTACCTTCTACTCGATCTGCCCTAGACGTAATTCTTATTTCGGTTGCAACATGATGCTTGAACTGTACGTGCTATGTTCTGTTATTGTAATAATGATAGTCGAATCTGACCATGAAGTCATTCCAAACATGGTGTTTTTCCCCCAAGTAACAAATTACGTACTCACTCCTTCCCAATATATAAGGCGTTGCACAATTTTGACTATAATTTTCACTTATAGTATGTCTACAGAATTACTATAAAGATATAAGAAATAAAACTATTTTGGAAGGCAAATGCAATGATGCCATTTATGCATGCTAAGTCCATAAAATTTTGTATAAATGAGTGGTCAAAGTTGTGCATTAAAGATTGTGCAAACTCAATCATGCCTTATATTTTTGGAAAGACGGAGTAATGAAGTACTCTTTGAACTGCAAAAATGTCTTTCATTTAGATACAAAAGAAGTAATATACTACAGAAGTCACTATGCCAAATCATTGGCTACCTTTTTTTTTTCTGTGAGCATATTAATTGGCTACCTGAGTAACCGGGGATTTGGGTCTAGCTAGTAGCTTGGCACCTAGGCTCATACATACATAATGAATTTTCTCTTGTTTTTAGTTTAATTACACAGTGACCATAAATGGAACGCAAAGCTTGTACTACGCGAAGCGATCTAGAGAGGATGTTAGTTGTTGAAACAGCCGAGCCCAAGGCCCTACCATTATTACTCCTGGAGGACATCACAGACAATTTCTCTGGTGATCGAGAGATTGGCAGAGGAGGGTTTGCAGTGGTTTATAAGGTATATACATTCCAATCTTAATCATGCTTGATTCAAAACCTCAAGCCGGTCGTATTATGCTAACACATGTTCCGGGAGCAGGGAATCATTGGTGATAGGGCGGTTGCTGTGAAGAGGTTGTCCAATGCTTTTATGGATGATAAAGAGTTTCATCGAGAGGCTCAATGCCTGATGCGGGCAAAGCACAAAAATGTAGTTAGATTTCTAGGATATTGTGCTGACAGACAAGGAAGTATGGCAACATACAATGGTAAACTTGTCATGGCAGATATCCACCAAAGATTGCTTTGCTTCGAGTATATACCTAAAGGGGGTCTTGATAAGTATATCACTGGTATGACTATGCGGCCTCTAACATCATTGTCCATTTTCTCTATATACTAGAAATTATCTAACGTGTGATATAACATTTTGACATCAAGTATGTTGATCACATTTTTTCTCCTATCCCCTTTATAGATGCATATCGTGAGTGGAGAACCTGCTATAAAATTATCAAAGGTATTTGTGAGGGCATCAAGTTCCTTCATGACAATCATATCATTCACTTGGATCTGAAATCCGCCAATATACTACTCGACGATAGCATGGTACCAAAAAATTACTGATTTTGGCCTATCTAGATGCTTTGATGAAAATCAAAGCCGGGATATTACCAAAACCATATTAGGAACAATGTAAGCTAGTAAACACCTCTTGTAAGTTTCTCTGTGAGTTGAACCCCACTCTCCTTGTCCACTAATCGGTCAAATATTTTCTATTTTTATATAGGGGATATTTGGCGCCGGAATTTCGTGAAGGGGGTGTAATCGCACCCAGTGCTGACTTGTATAGTCTTGGTGTTATTATAATAGAAATACTGACCGGGCAGAAAGGGTATCTAGGGACTGGGAATGTAAGAACAATCAACTTCCTTTATTGCTAAGAAGGACCGACCTTAAAATAATTTTCACCGTTTTAATATGCATATTATCACTATTTTTAGCATGGGATGTATAGCCGTGTTATTTGTGGAAGCACACCTAGTAGTGGAAGCATAGTTTTGGCTGCAAAAGAATAGAAACAACAAAATTCTTTTTAAAGAAGTTTTCTTCTTAATATGACGCATCATTTCTGAAAGTGCAATTTACATCGAGATAAACCTGGCTTGAATCTATTGGGACATGGTCTACTTTTTAGAGAATTTGTGTTCTTTGTTTGATGCTTGAACGTATGTGATCGGTATATGGTATACATATTATTTCCTATATAGAAAGATGTTGTCAATCCATTTCATAGACCATAACCCACCATTGAAATTTTTCAGGTGCTTGAAAGTTGGAGTGATAGGTGGGAGAGATCACAACAAGGCAGACTATCCGAACAAATATGAGTATGCTACGAGATAGCTTTAGAGTGCAGAGACTTCAATCCAAAGAAGAGACCTGCTAGCGCGCAAGATATAATTGACAGGCTACACGGATACCACTAGGATACTTGCAATAGAACCATTTGAGTTGACTGAGTATGGATTTTGGTGCTCCATTGAGGACTAGGCTAGGAATCCTGTTTAAGGCTTGTTTTGTTTGGATTTTACTTCTACTTTTGCAGCTTTTTCACTATGGAAAAATAAAAGCCAAAAAAGCTCCTAAATTGATGCTTTTTAGCTTCGGCTTTTCGCTTATACCAGCATATAACAATATTGATTCATAAGTCAAGCCGAAGCAAAAGGACCCTATTTAAGAGCTTTCGTGACCTTTTTGTCAAAGTGAAAAAGCTGCAAAAGCGGAAACAAAAGCCTAAACAAATAGGGCCTTAGTCGCATATCCCTGCTATTATTAGTTTTGGACTGTTGTCAATGGAGCAACTTTAAAGTTTTGACCATCAAAATATATGGAAGTAATTAGCAACAAAAACATCAAACTATATTACTAGTTATGTTATGAGATATATTTTCATAATAATCAATTAATTTACATGTATGAAACAACATGCCCGCTTCATTCAAAAAAATGAAAAATTAAAGCAAATTGGGCATCTTCAACGTTAACCCAACAATCAACCAAAAAAAAATAAAGTTGTAGGAGTTCCATATGTAGGAATGCTATATATTATGTCCTCCCTCCATTTCGAAATAATTGCCGTACCACCTTTGAAAATTACTTTGAAGGATATATATTTTGGGTTGCCTAGGGCACATCTAGATGTGCCATAGTTATTACACATCTAAATGACTCGATTAAACTAAAAAAAAGACAAAAGAAAATGGTCTGTCTAAGACACATCTAGTTATGTCACATCTAAACTGATTTCCATTCTGTTTGTGGTCTATTTTTTTTGTCCTAGTTTTTTTTATTGCTGCATTATATATTTGTTGAGCTTAGATGTGACATTCTTAAAAAATATCTAGATGTGAATTAGACAAACTGAAATGAAAATGTCTGCATGAATCTTTGTGTAAAATCAGTGGCGCGTAACTTAGATGTGCAATAGTTAAAGCACATCTAGGTGTGTTTTAACAAAACTGGTATATTTTTACTTTTCTTGTTGTCCTCTTTGCTTTGCTTAGTATGTTACTCCACTATTTATTTTATTGTAAAAAATAAAAATAAAAGACTAATTCATGCGCATGCATCCGCTCTCAGACAGGGGAGGCTGCCTCTTGTACCTCAGGGATGGCGGCGTCCGAATCCAAGGGGAAGAGCAAAGACGTGTCTGCCTCCTCTGAACCTAGGCATGCCGTGTCCACGCCGCCGGTGGTCATGCCGCAGCCCGTTGGCCCCGCGCCCGCGTTGGTGCAGGCCGCCCCCGGATAGGCGTACAGTCTGGTTGAGACGAAGCCTCTCCTCGGCGCGCGCGGCGCGGCAATGGCGACGAGGGTGTCGTCGATGTATGACATGGTGGAGCGGATGCAGTACCTGTACGTGAGCGTGGTGAAGGCGCGCGACGTGGACATCACCGGCTCGATGGACGCGTACGTGGAGGTGAAGGTAGGCAACTTCAGGGGCACCACGCGGTATCTGGAGAAGAAGGCCAACCCAGTAGCTATAGTGATGAAGTTGGCCTTCTCCTTCGTCCACCTGAGTTCCAACGACGTGGAGGTCATCGTCAAGGCCAAGGCCAAGCCCACGCTCCGCGACGAAATAGTCGGCCGCGTCGTCTTCGACAGCAAGATCCACGCCAAGGACAAGTCGGTGGATGAGCGGACTGAAGGAGTCGGCACCCATGGCGTTCGAAAGCAAGATCCACCTGAGGATGAGCCTGGAGCCGGCGTACCACGTGCCAATGGAGTCAACGTACTATAGCGGCGACCTGCAGCCGGCGGCGGAGAAATTCCGAAAGAGCGCCATCGGCGTGCTGGAGGTGGGCATCCTTGGCGCACGTGACCTGGGCGATAACTGTTGGAATTTTGATCTCCGATCATAACTGACCCAGAGAAAAAGGGGACCCTTTTTACCCCACGTATGTGCCATGACCGGAGGCACCAAATCCAGCTGTTGGTTTCGGTCCCTGATCCCTTTAGCGCCACCTATATAATGAGCAGGATGTACCCCTTCAAAATAGAAAAATACACACATGTCAGGGTCATACAACTTGCTAACCACCGATCCTTAAAAGAAGGCGCTCAAGGTGATCAGAAGACCGACTACCACCGCTGGCCACCGCAAGGTCAGTGCCGGCGGCCAGTCCTACTGCGGCGCTCCTGCTGCTTGCTTTGAGGTCCTGTTCCTGCACTTCTTCTCCAACCATCTTCATGTTTCGAGGCAAGGTGTAGCCATAGGCTACATGAGGAGTGCATCAAGCAGGAACAAGGCTTCCGTCAAAACCTGTAAGAAATCACGAACCCTTTTCTATTAATCTGTATTAGGTGGTCTAATGCTAGGCTTAAGATCCTCTCACGTTTATCCCTAAAGTTTGTTTCCAACAACAACAAGTACCCCTACTGCGTGGCCAAGTACGACGTCAAGTGGGTGCGCACGCACACGTTGCTCCTCCGCACGGTGGGGCCAATGTGGAACGAGCCGTACACCTGGGAGGTGTTCGACCTCAACACCATCATCACCGTCGTCGTCTTCAACAACAACCACCTCTCCGGCCATGGCAACGGATCAACCAGCAAGGAGAAGGACCAGCCGATTGGCAAGGTGCCCATCCGGCTGGCGACACTAGAAAACCAGGTGTACACGCACTCCTACCCGCTCATGGCGCTGAGCCCGAGCGGACTGAAGAAGACCGGGGAGCTCCACCTCGCCGTCTGGTTCACCTGCACGGCGTGGGCAAACATGCTGGCGCAGTACGGGTGGCCATTGCTGCCCGAGATGCACTACACGAACCCTATCTCCGTGCTGAAGCTGGACTACCTACGGTCACAGGCGGTGCAAGTGGTGGCAAAAAGGCTCGGCAGGGTGGATCCGCCGCTGCGTAAAGAGGTGGTGGAGTACATGCTCGAGGTCGGCTCACACATGTTCAGCCTGCGCCGGACCAAGGTCAACTTCAACCGGATCTCCTCGCCTTTATCCGTCGCCAAGGGCATCTGCAAGTGGAAGAACCCACTGACGACGATTTTGGTGCACGTGGTGTTCCTGAAGCTGGTGTGCAACCCGGAGCTGATCCTGCCCATCATCTTCATGTGCTTGATCATGATCATGGCGTGGAACTACTTCCGGCGGCCACGGGAGCCGTCGCACATAGACACGGTGCTGTCACGCGTGGAGCTCGCGCAGCCCAACAAGCACATAGATCGGTTATGTGGTGGTACACCGATGTGGCCTACCCCGACGAGCTGGACGAAGAGTTCGACACGTTCCCGACATCCAAGCTGGATGACATCGTGAGGCTGAGATACGAGCGGCAGCGGAGCCTGGCTGGGATGGTGCAGATGGCGGCCGGCGACGTTGCTGCGCACGGGGAGCACGCACAGTCGCTGCTCCGCTGGCATGATCCGAGGTTGACGCCCGTTTTCATGGCGCTCTCGCTGGTGATGGCCGTCGTATTGTACCTGACTCCGGTACGGATGTTGACCATGGGGATGGGGCTCTACTTCCTCCGGCCGCCATGGTTCGGGGGCAGGACCAACCTGCTCTTCAACTTGTACAGACAACGTCTTCCCTCCATGGAAGACGAGATGCTATAAGGTTGATGCATGCAACATTATTTTTTCTTCCCTTAACTACTCCTGCTATAGTACTCCCCCCGCGTCACAAAATACTTGTTGAAGAAATGGATGTATAAGTATTTTCGAAGCGAAGGGAGTAGTACGTAGCATTTTATTTATGTATATTACTTTTCTCACTTCCATATTAAGCATTAATTACTGTCTGTTTAGATCTATCTTTCGTAAGTAAGAAATAGCAGGTAGGATCGCTGTCAATTTACTATATCTAAATAGCTAGTCTTTACTAACTATTTCTCCTGATATGCAAGTATGTCACATCATGCATGAAAAAAGCTCACTCCTACTACTGTTTGGTCTAATCCTAACTATCTATAGACTACCGTGGGAGAAGAAGGAACGGAGGTAGATCAAGGAACCGAACGCACTGGAGTTTTGCGACCAAAACCCGGCCCCTCGAACGAACGGCCTTCCTTTCTTGAGCTCAAACTGGCCAACAACACACAACAGGCAGCAATACTCACGAACAGGGTGCTACCGCGTCAATGATCTGCATGCCCGCGTGTGCTCACGACGCGACCAACACGCACACCGCGGCAGTTCCAAAACATCGCCAACGACCTAGCCTACCGTGGTCACCACGCCACACACACACACACGCATGCTCGCATGTTTCGCTTCGGCACGCCTAGTACGTGCACACACACTGGACTCCACTGCCACAGACTCGACTTGGCGCCTTGACGTCGGTCACCATCGTGTCAGTTCGTGGCTTATTCCCAACAATCACCCCTAAGCTGAGACCTAGAGGAGGACAGGCTTGTCGATCGGCGAGGAGCGCCTTCTCGTCCGCCTTCTTTGGCTTTCGGCAGTCCCTCTGAAAGTGGCCGTTGTTGTAGCACCGGCCGCGCCACCTCTCTTCGCCTGATGCCGTATTGCTGCTGCCATTGTCGAGGCCGTTGTCACCACTACGCCATATATGCTAAGTACTCCCTCCGTAAACCAATATAAGAGCGTTTAGATCATTATTTTAGTGATCTAAATACTCTTATAGTAGTTTACATGTTGTTACTTTTTGGTAAGTTAGCATTTCTTGCGACATCTCGGAGGCCCAAACGTTCTTCTCCCTCGCCGGCCGCCGGGCGCCGCGTGGAGGACCCTAGCTAGCCACCATTCACGAGGGCAAGTTCCAATGCGTCACCTGCTCCTCCGTGATTCCGCACTTCTCCGTTCAGACAATATAATTCAGAAGAGCTGCAACAAAGCTAAACAAGCTGCACTTGTCTTGCAGTTGCAGTGCAGAAGGATAGATAGATTATTCCACACCGCTTGACAAGCCTCCGGTCTGGCCGCCGACGAGCTGCACTTGTCAATGTAAGACAATAGAATTGGGGGAACCGGCTCAACCCTCCAAGGGTGGCCTATCTCATATATATAATGAAGGGGTACAAGTTACATTATACGTATATGTACGTATACAACTACAGAAGTTATACATTCTAACACCCTCCCTCAATCTTAGCCACTTCCTAAAGAATCTAGAAGGGTAAGATTGCGCCTACAAGTCTCAAACTGTGGAAGAGGTAATGGCTTGGTGAAGATGTTTGCAAGTTGATCCTTGGAAGAGATGAACTTGATCTGTAGTTGCTTCTGAGATACCCGTTCTCGTACAAAATGATAGTCCACTTCAATGTGTTTCGTTCGGGCATGGCATACCGGATTAGCAGATAGGTATGTAGCACCGATATTATCACACCAAAGAATATGAGACTGTGATTAAGATAATCCCAACTCCTGAAGCAAAGACTGTATCCAGATAATTTCTGCAGTTGCATTAGCCACAACCTTATACTCAGCTTCAGTACTGCTACGCGAAACAGTAGCCTGTTTCTGAGCACTCCAGGCGATCAAGGTAGAACCAAAGAACACCGCATAGCCCCCCGTGGATTGCCTGTCATCCGGACTACCAGCCCAATCCGCATCAGAATACACCGAAATGACCCCAGAGGGTTCGGTCGAATGTGCAAACCATAGGACAACGTGAAACGAATGTAGCGCAAGATGCGCTTCACCGCAGACCAATGAGTGTCACGAGGTGCCTGAAGATACTGACATACTCTGTTGACAGCAAAAGATATATTCGGACGTGTGATCGTCAGGTACTGCAACCCACCAACAATACTCATGTACTGTGTCGCATCAGCAGAAGGCAGGAGGTCACCATCGACATCAGTAATCCTGTCAATAGCAGACATAGGGGTAGTAGTCGGTTTGCACTTAAGCATCCCAGCCCGCTGCAACAGATCCAAAGAGTACTTCTTTTGCGTCATAACAAGACCACTGGAAACAGAAGCAACCTCGACACCAAGGAAGTAGTGAAGCTGCCCAAGATCTTTGACCGCAAAATCAGCACCAAGAGACCGAACAAGAGCAGAAGCAGCCGACTGAGAGGAACTGAAGAGGATAATATCATCCACATAAACCAGCAGATACATAGTAACTGCGGGCCTTTGGAGAAGAAATAACGAAGAGTCAGCAGCTGATGATGCAAAACCATGAGCACGAAGGGCTGTCGCAAGACGAGCATGCCAAGCACGAGGAGCTTGCTTCAGACCATAGAGTGCTTTAGTGAGCCGACACAGATAATCAGGACGATCAGGATCAGAGAACCCTGGGGGCTGCCGCATATATACCTCCTCTTCCAGAACACCATGGAGAAAAGCATTCTGAACATCAAGCTGACGAAGAGACCAACCCCGAGTAACTGCAAGAGAGATAAGAAGCCTGATAGTAGTAGGTTTAACCACTGGACTGAAGGTGTCTTCATAATCAAGACCATAACGCTGCCGAAAACCTCTAGCAACCAGCCATGCCTTGTAGCGCTTGATAGAACCATCTGAATGCTTCTTCACTTCGAAAACCCATTTGGAATCAATGACATTCACACGGGGTGGTGGCGGAACAAGAGTCCATGTCTTGTTACGAAGAAGAGCATGATACTCCTGCTCCATGGCCTCTCGCCAATGAGGTATACTTAGGGCAGCCTGATACGTACGAGGCTCAGAGGAAGGATCCACACGAGTAGCAGCCAGCCAGACAGCCAACCAAGCAACAGTACCATCAGTGTGCTGTTTGGGCTGGAAACACCACTGCGACTCCATGTGTGTGGTCGTTGAGGGACCACAGTAGGCAAAGGAGCCGGAGAGGACTCAGGTGATAAAGGCGGCGATGGCAATGACGACTCGGCCAGCGAAGGCGAGGCCTCAAAGAGCACCGGTGAGAGCACACCGGAGGCAGGTGAGCTCGGCCCAGGCGAGGACGGCCCATGCGAAACCGGCGAGGCAGGCCGAGGAGGCGACGAGGCCGGCGAGGCCGGCTCAGGGGCCACAGGCGTCGGGGCCGATGGGGCCGAGCGAAGCGGCGAAGCTGACTCAGGAGCCTGGGGCGCCGAGGCCGGCGGGGCCGAGCGAATCGACGAGGCCAGCCCAGGGGCCAGGGGCGCCAAGCTGGTCGACCCAGGCAACAATGCAGGCAGCCCAGAGGCCAGTGGCGCTAGTCCCGAGGCCGGAGGCGTCGAAGCATACGGCGCGGCAGGAGGTTCGACCGAACGTGCATGGGCATGAGGGTCGAGGCAATGCAGGGGAACACGCTGATCGGTGTGAACCGCTGGTAAGACCAGCGAGGGAGACGAGGGCGACTCCAAAATTTCCAAACGAGCCCCACGTCCAGTGCCTGCACCATAGTTAGGCAACAATATAGGAGAGTATGCAACATCATCAAATTGGTCAGCTGCAACAGAGGATGAATGCAAAGATGGTGGTTCAGCAGTGGACACAGGAAGTTTGGCAAAGGGAAAAACTTGCTCATCAAACACGACATCCCGAGATATATAGACACGATTTGTGGGAACATGAAGACATTTGTATCCTTTATGAAGAGAGCTATAGCCAAGAAAGACACACTTCTTGGAACGAAACTCAAGCTTGCGCTTGTTATACGGGCGGAGATATGGCCAGCAAGCGCACCCAAAGACCATAAAAAAGGTATAATCAGGTTTTTCATTAAGGAGAACCTCAATGGGAGTCTTCATATTCAAAACACGAGTGGGAGTACGGTTTATGAGAAAACATGCAGTGGTGAGAGCATCACTCCAGAACCGAAACGGAACCGATGCATGGGCCAAAAGAGTAAGACCAGTTTCAACAATGTGACGATGCTTACGTTCGACAGAACCATTCTGTTGATGTGTATATGGACATGCTAAACGGTGAGCTATCCCAAGCGACTGAAAGAAGGAGTTGAGGTTGCGATATTCGCCCCCCCCAGTCCGACTGGACATGAACAATTTTGTGCTTGAGAAGGCGTTCAACATGTTTTTGAAACTGAACAACAATATCAAACACATCAGATTTGCGTTTAATAAGATAAAGCCAGGTAAAGCGACTATAAGCATCAACGAAACTGATATAATAATTGTGACCATTGATAGAAGTCTGAGCAGGACCCCATACATCTGAAAACACAAGTTCTAAAGGATGTTTCACCTCACGACTAGACTCCGAAAAAGGAAGTTGGTGACTCTTCCCCTGCTGACAAGCATCACACACTGCTACATCTTTATTACTACACACACTAGGAAGCTCATGACGATGCAAAACATGACGAACGGTAGGTGTGGCCGGGTGACCAAGACGAGCATGCCACTGTGACGGAGATACTCGAACTCCACTGAACACGCAAGCGACCGCAGGATGCTCCAGACGATAGAGGCCCTGGCACAACCGCCCGCTAAGAAGAATGTCCCTCGTGCCCCGATCCTTAATAAAAAGATCAAAAGGATGAAATTCACAAAGCACACTATTATCACGTGTAAGTTTAGGAACAGAAAGAAGATTACATGTCATAGAGGGAACTCTAAGCACATTACGAAGTTGAAGACTCCTATTTGCATGCCTAGTGAGAAGAGACGCTTGACCAATATGAGATATATGCATACCTGCTCCATTGGCGGTGTGGATCTTGTCGGAGCCGTGGTAGGGTTCGCGAGTATGGAGCTTGCCCATCTCACTCGTCAGATGCTCCATGGCCCTAGAGTCCATGTACCAGTGGGGATCAACAGAGTAGGACTGAGTGCGCCCTTGCTGCTTTGTGGACACAGGGCGATTTGCCATGGCCACCTGACGCGCAAAGTTGCGCGTGTCCTTGCCATCATTGCCAAGACCTAGAAAACTCTTCTGAAAGCGTTTGTGGCACTTAGAGGACCAGTGCCCCTCAATGCCACAGAGCCGGCACACGCGCTTACCGCCAGCCCCCGGTAATGTCGCAGTAGCAGGGGGGCCGAGGCAGGCGGCGATGGCAGCCCCGAAGGAGTCCTGGATGATGAAGAAGGGCGGCCACCCTTGGTGGCGGCGTTGGCAGAGAGGGAGCCCCCACTGCCCCTGGAGCGGCGCGACTCGACCCGCTGTTCCGTGAGAAGGAGGCGGGAAAAGACCTCATGCACCATCATGGGGGTCGAGTTGCCCCGCTCGTTGATGATCTCGACCAAGGCGTCATACTCCTCATCGAGACCATTGACAATGAAGGAGTTAAACTCGGAGTCGGTGAGGGGCTGTCTGATGGAGGCCAACGTGTCGGCAAGGCCCTTGACCTTGTTGTAGAACTCAGTGGCCCTGGAGTCCAGCTTTTGACACTAACCAACCTGGTGATGAAGCGCGGAGACACGAGCCTGCGACTGCGCCGCAAACGAGCGCTCGAGGATTGTCCATGCCTCATGAGACGTCTTGGCGAAGACAACAAGTCCGGCAACAGCCGGAGTGAGCGACCCCTGGATGGAGGAGAGGTTCGCCTGGTCCTGCCCTGTCCAAACACGGTGCACCGGATTGTAGACCGGGCCGTGCACACTATCCACCAGGGGACTGTGGAGAGAACCGTCGACGTAGCCCAAGAGATAATGACTCCCGAGGAGCGGGAAGACCTGCGCACTCCAGAAGATGTAGTTGTCTGATGACAACTTGATGGTGATGTAGTTGTATGATGACAACTTGATGGTGATGAGGTTCCCGAAGTGAAACAACGGCGGCGGCAAAGAGCCCGCGGAGTAGACTGCCGGAGGCGGATACGCCGTAGAGGCAGAGACCACGGTTGCAGCCACCGTCGCAGCCACGGGAACGGACGACGAAGGGGCCGAGCCCGAGGCAGCGAAGCCGGCCATCATGGCCGACGGGGGCGCCACCAGCGCGAAGGACTGCCCCCCACTGGTCGGGGCGATCGGTGGCTGGCCCCCACTGGACGGGGCGATCGGCGTCGCTGAGAGAGGCGGACGAAGGAGCCGCGTCGTTGAGGGAGGCAGACGAAGGGGCGCCCGCTGTAGCACCAGCGGGATACGGCACGATTGCGTGCCCCGGCGACGAGGAGAAGAAGGACCCGAAGCTCCTCGTCCCGATCGGAGAGGTTGAGGCCGCGGCGGCGTCGAGGGGTCGGGAGAGAAGGGCCGCGAGGGAGGCCTGCAAGAAGCTAGCCGTGGTGGAGCCGGAGGCGGCGGGGCCCAACATGGCGGCGGCGGCGGCGGCGCGATCACAAGGACGGCGGCGGCGCAACGCAGACGGCAGGAAACCGCGGCGGCGGGGTTGAGGGTTTTGGCGGAAGCGTGTTAACCTAGGCTAATACTATGTAAGAGAATAGAATTGGGAGAACCGGCTCAACCCTCTAGGGGTGGCCTATCTCATATATATAATGAAGGAGTACAAGTTACATGATACGTATATATACATATACAACTACAGAAGCTATACAGTCTAACAGTCGATATGAAGAAGCGTGGACGAGACATGAAGCGTATGAAGAAATGGTTGCAGAAGCGTGGGACGCTGCAAGGTCAGGAGAGTTGGGCCTGAATGCAACATGCAACAAATTGGGCAAGTTAACAGGGAGCATGCAAGAGTGGGCCAGGGTTGTCTTTGGTTTTATTAGACGCCAGATAAAGAAACTTAAATGACAGCTCCAGGATGCAAAGTACAGAGCGCTTGGTTCCGGACTCTCCCTGGAGGTCCGTGAACTGGAGGAACAACTACGTGAGATTTATGCTAGAGAGGAGCTGCTATATAGACAGAGATCAAGGATCGACTGCCTTGCTGCAGGTGATCAAAACACTAATTTTTTCAAAGGACGAGCAACTCATCGTAAGCGGAAAAATACGGTGAAATCTTTAGTTAAGGAGGACGGAACCCGGTGTACAGTGGATGAAGAAATGCGTGAGATGGCGGCTAATTTCTATGCTAAACTGTTTACATCAGAAGGATCGGCGGGTGCTAATGGATTGTTGGAAAATATTGATCCAATGGTGACGGAGGAAATGAACAGCGAACTGTGTGCGCCCGTGTCTGACAATGAGATAGAAGTGACGCTGTTTCAAATGGGCCCCACTAAAGCTCCTGGTCCGGATGGGCTGCCTGCACTTTTCTACCAAAGACACTGGTCTTTGGTCAAGGATGATGTGTGTAGAGCTGCGCGGAATTTCTTGGGTGGTGTGGCTGCGCCTGATGCGTTTAATGCAACAGTCATAGTAATGATTCCTAAGGTCAACTCATCGGAGTTATTATCCCAGTTCAGACCGATAAACCTATGTAATGTACTCTATAAAATTGCATCAAAGGTCCTTGCTAACAGGTTGAAGGTCATTTTGCCAGTGTTAATTTCAGAAGAGCAAAGTGCTTTTGTAACGGGGAGGCTCATCACGGATAATGTCTTGGTAGCGTATGAGTGTGTTCATGCTATACAAACCAGGAAACGCAAGAAGCCTTTGTGCGCGGTCAAACTGGACATGATGAAGGCATATGATAGAGTGGAATGGATTTTTCTGGAGCAGATGTTGTCACGGTTTGGTTTCGAACCAAGGTGGATTTCTATGAATATGCGATGTGTGACGTCTGCAAATTTCAGGGTTAAGTTAAATGGAGGAATGTCACTGCCGTTCACGCCATCTAGAGGACTCCGACAGGGAGATCTGTTGTCCCCATATTTATTCCTGTTTTGCGTTGAGGGTTTCTCTGCTTTATTAAAAAAAGCACAGGAGGAGGAGTTAATAAAAGGGGTGTCCTTTGGGTGCACTGGCTCCCAAGTGACACACCTTTTGTTTGCAGATGATAGTATAGTGTTTCTTCAGGGAACAGATAGAAGTCTCCAGGTACTCAAAGATATTCTCTTAAGGTATGAAGAGGCTTCGGGCCAGAAAGTTAATCTGCAGAAGTCCTCAATCTTTTTTGGGAAGGGGTGTTTGGACGACGACAAGGAGGCTTTGAAGGAAGCTTTAGGTGTTCACACAGAGGCCCTTTCAGAGAGGTATTTGGGGCTGCCTACGGTTGTTGGGCGATCAAAGGACGGAACATTTAAATATGTGACAGAAGCTGCGAAAGGTAAAGTGGCAGGGTTGAAGGGCCAAGGGCTATCAAAAGCTGCCCGAGAAGCGCAAGTTAAATCTGTCCTACAAGCGACACCAATGTTCACCATGAGTTGTTTTCATCTCACGAAGAAGATGTGTCTGAACCTGACAACTATCTCTTTGAAATTCTGGTGGGGTGCAATGAATGGTGAGCGGAAAGTGCATTGGATTGCGTGGGACAAAATGTGCATAGCGAAGCGGGATGGTGCTATCTGTTTTAGAGATCCGGAAGCGTTTAATCAGGCCCTACTCGCCAAATAGGCGTGGAGGATTGTACAACACCCTGAATCACTATGTGCAAGGGTCCTTAAAGCTAGGTATTTTCCTGAAGGCTCAATTGTAAATGCAACGTGCCCTTCTGGTGGTTCTTACACCTTCAGAAGCATCATTCATGGACGTGAACTGCTGCGAGAAGGGTCCATTTGGCGCATCAGGAGTGGAGCAAGTGTAAATATTCACCATGATCCGTGGATTCCAAGGCAAGGATGTCTGACACCACTGGGTGCAGATTATGTACATGGTGTGAACAAGGTTCGTGATTTGATGGTGCAATCTGGGAGAGCGTGGGATACACATAAAATTGATAGTATGTTCTCTGCTGATGATGCCAATGATATTAAGCAAATAGCTATTGGGGGTCCTGAGATGGATGATTATTTAGCATGGAATCATACAAAGAATGGACAATTTACAGTTCGGTCAGCTTATCATTTGAAGATGGCCATGATTAGGGCGAAATCTGGACAGCCAGAATCGTCTCTATCGGTGGCACGACACAAAGGATGGCTCGGGCTATGGGATACTAGTGCTCCGAACAAGGCAAACATACATGTTTGGCAGCTAATTAGGAATGGGCTGGCTGTTGGGTCAGAGCTGCATAGGCGCCGAATCAAGCCTGGCATTTTCTATCCGGTGTGTGGCAGGGAGGAGACGATCATTCATAGGTTCTGGAGCTGCCCACATTCGGCACTGTTTTGGAAGCAACTACGCTCGGAAAAGGGAATTCCGGTGGCGATCCCACCGGTCCACATCGATTCCCAGAGCGAGGTGGCAAGATGGATGTTGGGATGGTTCTCTGATGCATGGGAGGATGAGAAGGAGATAATGATTCAAGTGATATATGGACTTTGGCTAGCCAGGAATGAAACAAGGGAAGGAAAGAAGATCTCTGAACCACATGAATTAGTGAACTCGGTGCTGACATATGTCAATGAGTGGAGGGCGTTTCATGGAGATAGACAAAAGCTGCACAAGCCGGAGATAAAACAAAGCTGGGTTCCACCGGATGAGGGCTGGATCAAGGCAAATTTTGATGGTGCAGTATACAAGCAAGGTGCAAAGTGTGGTGTAGGCGCTGTTTTACGGGATCACTCAGGAGCGTTTAGAGCGTCTACCTGCCATTTCTTTCAGGGTGTCGCTGACCCGGAGGTTGCTGAAATTTATGCATGCAAGAGGGCACTTCAGGTGGCAGCCGAACTTAATACTACAAAAGTCATATTGGAGACGGATTGTGCTACTCTAGCCAACATGTTGAGTACGAAGGAGAAAATACTTTCAGCAGCTGGACCCTGGTGGAGGAGATCAAGGAGAGAATGAAGATGTTCCAAGAAGTAAAAGTGTCATGGGTAAGGCATAGTGCAAATTCTGCCGCGGACAAATTAGCTAAAGTAGGTTTAAGCGATGAACTGTGTAAAGTGTGGTTTGCTGTTCTCCCGGACTGTATTCTGGGTATTGTAGCGGACGAGATTCCTAGCTTCGTATAATAAGCCAATAAAGCGGCAGTATTTGACCCTAAAAAAAAAGTCAACGTGCATACTTATATGCGTCGAGGGTTCCTTCCACGAAGTTTCCCAAAGCTCCATAGCAAACTGACCGACGATACTTTCACATGCAAGTGGCAATTTCTTTTATTATCAAGTGTCTATCGATTCCGCTTCAGTTTTCAGCAGATCCACCTAAAACGCGCGCATGAAAAACTTTGTTAACTCAGTCAATGGAGCTCCCAAGTACTCACTCCGTTTCTTTTTAGTTTGCATATAAGATTTGGCCAAAGTCAAACTTTGTTAACTTTGATTAAGTTTGTTTATAGAAAAAAATATCAAGATTCACAATATGAAATCAATAATGTTAGATGCATCATGAAATTAATTTTCATACCATATAACTTTTAATATTGTAGATGTTGATATTTTTTTCTACAAAGTTGGTCAAACTTTATAGAGTTTGATTTTGATCAAATCTTATATGCAGACTAAAAAAAAAGAGGGAGTAAGTAGGAAACATATCGATTTGATTAACCTATAAGCGATGGACCCTACTGTGATGGGAGCAAGAAAGTGTGTTATACGCAGCTCCTCTTCTACACCTCCTGCAGTATTCGCAGATGGTAGCGCACCACCATCACCCGCAGTATTGGAATGGTACATGCGTATTCTTAAGAAACAATGCAGCACGTACAACCACCATTACATGGAGACAGGAGAAACCTCTGGTAATATATCTGGGTAAATCAATCTATTGTCCTCATTTCTTGCAATGCTCGTCAAGCCATAATAATGGTACGTACTGTGCAAGTTAGGGGGTGTTTGGTTGTAAGGGACTAGACTTTTTTTAGTCCCACGGACTAAAGGAAAAAGACCCTCCACTAGAGTCTTTTTTTAGTCCATGTAGAATTTAGTCCCTCCTGTTTGGTTACATAGCGACTTAAAGGGACTTTTTTTAGTCTAGTCCCTGTAACCAAACACTGCCTTAATTTTCTTTTATCCATCAACAAAACTTATGCAGAGAGAACACCCGGCGACGGCGTGGAAGTGGCACAAGTACAAGGCGAGCAGGTCCATCCCCCTAGACATTTGTCGACCTTAGGTGGGGAGTCTGGCATTCCCACCGCCGGGCACGCTTCAACCCGGCGTGCGCCCTCCTTCCCTAAACTGAGCCCCACCGGAGCCATAACCGGTGCGAGAGAAGCCCAAACACTGCTCTGGCTGCTCGGCTCGCGGCGGCAACCTGGAACCCCCATCGCCAGGTCACCGCCCACGAAGTTCGGTCTTGGTTCAAATCGATGAAGTGCGGCCAGTTCTATGTCTGAGAGCCTCATGTTACCGATATGGGTTGTCCCAGACTTTAACTATTGAGAGTTCCGGTTGTTTCCTGGAGTTAAATTCGAGCATATGCTCGAGCCCCACCCGTTATCCATCATTGGCGGGTGACTCGCCGGCGGCCGTGGTCATTGAGGCCACCAACATCAAATAATTATGTAATGTGCCGAAAGTTTTAACCATTCAGTAATGTCCAAAAGGTCCTCTAGTTTTTAAAAGCAGAAATGTGATTTTGAAATAAGCATGTAGGTGTGAAGAATCAACCATAGATGAAATTTGAGTACAAAACATACAGAGGAACTACTACATGTACCCGAAGTCAAAATCTTCAATGGTAGTCTTCAACACTATCGTAATTACATACAACAAAGGAAGCTGGTAAAGTTCAGTTAATGTCGGACACTATATATAGAAGATTCTATTAAATACTTACATTGTCGGATCAACTAATATAAGAAATCCGTAAATCTAGAAGCAGAATAGATCAACATGATATTCGAAGATTTTACATGTAGTACTCTGCCCCCCTTTTCCTCCCTGATAAAAAGAAGCAAGAATTAGAATGGACTGGAGTTGTTCCATAATAAAAAAAAGATTAAGCATCGGATTAATGATTGATACTTCTTATCAAACTTAAAGTATCTGAAAGGGAAGACATGAATGTGTGCCATAGTTGGGGGAATTTCATACTGTAGTTAGTTATCCTTTTTTCGTTTCTAGGTGAACAAAAGGTCTTGTACATAAAAATATAGAAACAAAAAATGCGGATGATATAAGCTACACAGTCATGAAACACTTTATTGTGTAATTTCATTTATATTAGCCAAGTGTTATTCCTCTATCATCTGCAATGTAAAAAGCATGTTCGCTTCCCTCTTCTTTTTATGACAGAGAAATCAAGCAGCCAGAAAAGCAACAAAACTCTGCTCTAATCTTTACTACTTAACACTACTTAGAAAGCATCTGACTAAATCAAAACTATTACAAACATATTATAACAAAACCATATCATTCATGTTCTTATCCATGTGGAAGCCTATTTGTACCTTTATTTGCATCACATTATAAATATCTATGCTATACGTGCAGAGCCGAGACAAAGGAATAGAAGGCGAGAAAATAAGGCGCGTACCTTGAATTTGCTCGCCTGCTTGCAGTGCACCGAAGCATGTCTTGCTAGACAAAATCATCAGTCGAGCCGGCCGAGGAAATCAAATAGCACAGGCTGTAATACGTGTGTGTGGTTCCTCCTTCCTTTCTGGCTAGTCGAAAAGCTAGCTTGTCATGGATCCAACGGCCGAATCAAGCTAAGCATGTAGTGTACATGCCTACACGCCGGCCATGCAGCCGTGCATGTAGTCTTGATTAGAGGAAACATCATGAAGCCGTGCCTAATGAAGTCAAATCCAACGCCCACATCATGCAGCCGCTCTAGTTGGCTATTGGAAAGGACAGCATATAGTCCCGCATGGGAGGGCGTCCAGTCCAGTCGAGGCTGCACTTCCGCCTCAAGGCCATCCAGTATGAAACTTGAAAGTCAAGGATTCCGCGGCTCGACACAGTCCGTCGTCCCTCTACCGTCGACAGTAGCTCCTTCATCCTCCTTCGTACCCACCCTTCCCGCAACCCCTTCCACTAGAGAACAATGGCAGTGCAACATGCAAATTGTTGTGCCGCCAGATTGATGTGTGTTGATGTATGGATGTATTGCCACTAGTCTCTTCCACCAGATCGGTGTTTTGGTTGCATTGGCTGGAGCATGCACTTCTATATGGTATCAGAGCTAAGAGGTCTTGAGTTCAAGACCCGGCTGGCGCAATTAAATTGCTGTCCACTTTCGGTCCACGTTTAGGCTTGAGGGAGCCATACGTGAGGGGGAGTGTTGACGTATATGTATTGCCTAACGGGGAGTGTTGACATTCAGAAGTTGGAGGGGAAGGGGATTAGAGAGTACCTAGATTGGATCATAGTTTTGCTTCAGACATGTTGCAGCATCGTTGGACCTTGAGGAGGGTATGCAGATGAGATACGTGAGAGGTCAGATGTGCCGGTGGGGGGATTACCTGTTGAAGGAGGATTGTAAGTATGGCCTAGGTAATACATATCCAATGGTTAAACTCGGTTAACACGTAGATCTTAGGGTGAATTAGTTTTTTTTAGTAAATTAGGTGGGATGGCAGGTTAGGACTCCTGATGCATCAGACAGCTATAGATAGTTAATAAGGCGATCGGATGGACAATATGATTAGTTTCCTAGGATTAACATGGAGGCTCCATTTGTGCTTCTAATTAGTAAATATAAGATGATGCCAAGAAATTCATTTAATGGCTTAAAATAGGAAACCAAACACAAAAATGCTGAATTTTGATAGTGAATATCCAATGGCATATGTTGAGTGCAGAAATGTTTTGAAGGTCAAACGATGAATCATGACACTATACCAAGTTTCATGTTTTTGAGACTTTGTTTGTCTTCTTTATAGATGAAACAAATGAATCAAAAGAAAAAGAAGAAGATTTGAAAGGAAGAATAAAACTTTTCCAAAAAACACTTGGCTAAGACCACCTTTTGCCTAGTGTTTTTATTTGTCTGAGTGTAAACATTAGGCAAACAACCGATTTGGCTAGTAGTTTTTTTGCCGAGTGTTTTTCCTGAGACACTCAGCAGATATCATGTTTGCTGATTGGCCAATGAAATACACTCGGCACTAGAAAAGACCGACGACAGCAGTTGCAACAAGATCATACTAAATAATTTATTTTCTTGAATACACGGTTACATTTCTTTAGACCCCCTATATGCTCAAGCCAAACTGACAAAGCGATCGATGCCTGCTATTTAAAGCTTATTTTTACTAGATACACTGCATGCAGTTACAGTATCCTTTATTTTATGTGGTTATTTTAATCACTAAGTATATGACTGATTGTGCAACAACGCAGAGGCACGGGATATCATGTGTAGTACTTAGTATACTAGTCACGGTCCTGTCCTATTTCCGTGGCTTTCTCCTGAACCAGCTCACAGGTGTCACGGATGTGTCGCATCTCCGTCATGGTAGCACCTATTGCCAGACGGATAACGAACTTGTTGTCCACGATAGTGTGTATCATGAAGGCTTTCCCACTCGCGTTCACCGCATTGAGGAGCTTACGGTTCAAGGCGTCCACTGTGTGGTCACCCTCATCATACCTTGGGCGGAAGCGGAAGCACACAAGGGAGAATCTCCTCGGCACAATGACCTCGAATCGATCGTCTGCCTTCAACGCCAATTCAAACCACTTGGCCATCTCGACATGCCTCCTGATGTTCGCTCGTAAGCCCACAGCGCCGTATCTGCGTAGCACCACCCACAACTTTATGGCTCGGAACCTGCGTGTCAATGCAATCTGCCAGTCCTTGTAATCGATCATATTCATATCCGTCTTGGCCACACTTCCATGGCTGATATCATTGAGGTACTCTGGAGTGATAGAGAGTGCGGAGGTAAGCACGGCTGGGCTGGTAACCCACAGGCAGCAACAGTCCATGTTGGTGAGGAACCACTTATGCGGGTTCATGCTCACGGAGTCCGCGAGCCCGACACCCTGGATGCAATCCTGGAACTCGGGGCAGATCAACGCGCTACCGGCGTATGCAGCATCAACATGTAGCCAGATTCCGTAGTGTTGTGCCAACTCACCAAGCTCACCCACCGGATCAACCGCTCCCACACCGGTCGTCCCAACTGTTGCACACAGGTAGAGTGGCACAAGGCCCCTGGCTATGTCAGCCTCGACCGCGTTGCGGACACTGTCCACCGTTAGGCCGTAGCTGGATGCCGCCGACATCTGGATGACTCGGAAGTTTGATGGTGGAATTCCGACCAGCTTCGCACCCTTTTGGAAGGTGCTATGGCTCTGGTCTGAGGCGTAGACCACCATTTTGAGGATGCCTTCATGGGTGAGCCTGTTCAACGCTCGATCGCGTGCGGCGACAAGCGTGCATATCACGGCTTCGCAGGTGCTTCCGTGCAGCACCCCACCACCGCCGCCGGAGAAGAGGAAACAGTCTGGAAGGCCCATCAGCTTGCCTATCCAGTCCATCATGACGCCTTCAAGTTCGGTCGCCAGAGGCGAGGCAACCCATGTGAACGGTGCAACGTTGAGACCGGCACAGAGGACCTCGCCGACGAACCCCGCCGTGCTGGCGTTGAATGGGTAGTAGGCAAAGAAGTTGGGGCTCTGGAAGTGTGTCAGTCCTGGCACGATGTATTGTTGTACGTCCGCCAGTATTCCATCCATGGGCTCGCCGTTTTCCGGTGCCTCATCGGATAGAAGCCTGCGAAGGCTACCTGGCTCGGCTTCTGACCGGACCGGATACTTCTCGATATCGCGGTAGTAGCCCGCGATGAAGTCAACCGCAGCGCGCGACTCCACGGCGAATTCCTCGGGGTCGAGTGGCGATACCACATCAACTAGTGGCGGGATACCCATCGCCATGCTAGCTTACTCGAGTAGGGACGTACGTAGTGACTAGTATAGTATATATAGTGTGCTAATCAAGCTACCACGTAGAGTACGTATATATGGAAAAAAGGGTTCACAACATCGGATCGACTACTTGTGAATTGTGATTAGGCCTGGCATTTCAGTGTGTGGATCGTGCGTATTTATAGCCGCAATTGCTATTTGTACTACACACATACACATGCAAGCTTACAATCAGATCGGACAAACAAAGCTGAACAATGCAATCAAAAGACAAAATCTGCACCACTTCTCTTTATTGCGGGCTATCCAGAAACTGACTTTGTACTCCCATCTTCTTACCCACCAACCAAGAGTTATTAGTATATGACAAATCCCATAATTAAGGATTAATGTATGTAATTCTTTTTCTTCACAAACCAAGCAGAAGCGCACTACCTTTTTCACAAAAACGAAAGCCCGAATCCGTGGCTATGCTGAGTGCACTTGGCAAACATATTTATTTTCCTTTTATAAAATGTGGAAACTGTTCCCCACCTACTCGATATTTAACACTCGGCAACAAAAATTCCTTACTCAAGGCATCGTTGAAAATTTGCTCATCGTAAAATAAAACACGAAAATCAGTTTGGTTTCATACCTGGGAGGTCGATCATGAAACGCAAAAATAAAACTCTATGTGGCCGGATGGATGAAGTGGCGCCAAGTTTTTGCCATTCTCCGTGACAAGAGAGTGACACAAAAGCTAAAAGGCAAGTTCCACATGACGGTGGTTTGACCCACAATGATGTATGACGCTGAGTTTTGGCTGACTAAAATGCGACATGTTCTACAGTTAGGTGTGGCAGAGATGCGAATGTTAAGATGGATGTGTGGCCACACGAAGAGAAGCTTCTCCAACATCATCTGAGATGGTTTGGGCATATTCAGCGTAGGCATCCAGAAGCTCCAGTGCATAGCGGGCAGCTAAAGCGTGCGGATAATCTCAAGAGAGGTCGGGGTAAACCATATTTGACATGGGAGGAGTCCGTAAAGAGAGATCCGAAGGATTGGAGTACCAAAAAAGAACTAGTTATGGACAGGGGTGCGTGAAAGCTTGCTATCCATGTGCCAGAATCATGAGTTGGTCGCGAGATCTTAAGGGTTTCATCTCTCGCCTACCCTAACTTGTTTTGGACTAAAGGCTTTATTGCTGTCAATAAAACACGTTACATGTAAAAAAACACTTTTTAAGTTCCATCTCCTATGTTTAAGCCATGAAAGTGCATCTGTGATCCTTCAATGTATAATGACCAGGTTTGAAGTGCAAGTACATGAAATATTCATTAAAAATGGGTTGAAAAAACCTATCTGTGGTCCTTAGTCTATGTTTAGGTAAGAAAGAAGGAGTTACAAACATCAGCAGGGCCATGACTCCCCCGCAAACATGGAAACAAAGCCAGAAAAGGATGAAACTTGCAATGTTGTCATGATAGGGCTCCTAGAGACAGTGGTAAAAATATTAGAATGCTTCACAAATGCTCTCACATAGGATGCTTTTAGAAACTAAACCATCTCCAAGATAAGAACTTGGTTACAAGATGGAATGGCTCAGGTTTGCATTCAAAGTGTTGAGTCATTTCGTTTGCTAACCTTGAGACATTTTCTGCAATTTGCACACAACATTACATGTCACATGTCAAAATTTGGTACCTTTTTGGGTTTGTTTTTCTATATTGAAGCGATTAAATGCACTTATAGGCATTTAATCAGTATAGCTCATATTTGAACGGCATGTAGATAAGATAGTGGGTAAATATGGGTTGACCAATCCTATCTGGGGTATTTAGTCTATTTTTATGCCTTATACAAAAAGATAGTGAATACCAACACCGGGTGGCAGAGACTTCCACCAACATGGAGTTTTCAATTCTCAAAAAATGCAAACGAATATAGAAAAATATGAAACATCATGATATATCCTCTTGAGGCTGTAGTAAAATTTCGGAAATACTTCTCAAAAGTTGTAACATAAACTGCTTAGAAAGCAGACCATCTCCGTGGAAGTTTCTCATGTCTATATTCAAACTGTCACGCCGCTTTGTTTCTTGGCCTGTTTTGCACTCACCATTACATGGTACATTTTTTTTTTTGCCATTTTCTGAGTCTATGACACAACTTTTGCTTGGAATCTAAGATAACTTGCAGACACTTTACGATAAACCTCTACAAGACGCAAGCAACCACTCCATCAGCTCTTTGTGTGATTGATATTCCTACTCAAAAGCAACTACATCAAGCCCTCTGCATTTGCAGGACATCACAGGCAAACATACCTGATCAAGTAGAGGCAACACAATATCCACAAGATATCTCTTTTTTGAAGGGAACAAGGTAACCCACGGAGTATAAAAAACTCTACTACTCTAGCAATACAGTCGGTTAGGCGCCTCTGAACGCCAACATGTTGCTTAATGTCACCAAAAGCCAACCACCAGGTTTCATTTCTTCCATTCCAAATCCTACATTCTTAAGAAGTTGATCCCAATTCTCTCAACATGCAACGTGTCCACCTCAATGTCCCACTAAGCAATGCATTTAGGTCTTCTCTCCCACTAAGCCATGCAAAATCTGCCACATAAGCAAGTCATGCATTTAACTTATAAATTACAATTACTTTAGTACTAGTCTATGCATGTAACGCTGCCACATCATATATTCATTTTAGTCATCCTTCAAATTTTTATTTGAAATGACATTTTTAACTGCAACTCAAAAGTTTTATTCTAGTTTTAAACACTTTCATTTCTTGATTTTCAAGCTTATACTTTATTTTCATTAGATCTAATTATTTTTGTCGACTATTTACGAAAATTTTAGCAAAGTTACCGCATCAACGCGTGGGGAGAGCGTCATCCTCACTACCCTATTTTAGAGTTAAATTAAATCCAAGCCATCTTCTGCAGCAAAATATTTCTTATTTTCTTACTCTTTTTCTCCTTACTGTATGCCCCTCTCTTTGAAATTGTTTATTACACTACCATCCTGCAGCAACGCGCGGGGTATTGTCATATATATATATATATATATATATATATATATATATATATATATATATATATATATATATATATATATATATATATATATATATATATATACACGGCAGCGCTAAACTGAGCGAGAACGTAAAATTCTTTATCCTGCGCGCCGGTCCTAATTAGGCACGGTCGCTCTGCATGAGTAGGCCTCCTTTCCCGTTAATAAATGAGGGTAAAACCAACTGTAGAAATAGTAATGCAATTTATTTCGTTACCATCCCACAGGTTCACCTACGTCTCGCAACTACCCTCCCTAATTGTTGGTAGTAAAACATGTCAAGGATATGGTAATAGAATAATGTACGGTACCAACTACGCTTTAGTAGTAATACGGGTTGAGGATATGGTAATAGAATAATTTGTGTTACCAACTACGCACCCTAATTATTGGTAGTAAAACTGGTCGGGATATGGTAATAAAATTACTTGTATTACCAAGTAAAGCATCATGTTCACGTACATGCACAACTCCATGATAGTAATGCGTCATGTTTGAATTACTATAACTAGACCTAATATTACCATTGATTTTTACATGGAGGGGGAGACCTAATGCTAGTAATGAATTACTATAAATGGACCTAATATTAATATTGATTTTTAGATGGAGGAGAGAGACCTAATGCTAGTAATGAATTACTATGACTGGACCAAATATTACCATTGATTTCTACCTGGAGGGGAGAGACCACGAGCTAGTAATACATCATGTATATATATTACTATAAATAGATCCAGCATTACTATCTAGTAATGCATCAGGCGTGTATTACTACAAGTAGACCCATTATTACCATCAGTTATGGCATAGTGGAGAAACTGGCGCAAGCACCTGGTGGCTGGTCGGTTACTTACAGCAGGAGCGCACTCGTATGAGCGGGCAGCGCCGAGAATAAAAACAACACGCTCAGGTTCACTTTAGCAGTCCTATAAAATGTTTGTTTATTTGTTTGGACCAAAGTCTCTTAGCGCAAGATCTTGTGTAAACGCTATAGCGTGCTATAGCTTCGGGCTATTTAAAACAGTTATATTATATATATATATATATGTATATATATATATACATATATATATATATATATATATATAATATAACTGTCAACCAAATTAATGTGTGTGTGTGCGCGCGCGCGCGCGTGTGTGTTAAGTTAGAGTGTATGGGAAAAATATGTTGGTTTCCGTGTGGGTGTGAGTTTATCTCTTTGAGTGTATGGGGAAATATGTCAACCAAATTAATGAGATGCTATTAAGGTAACCGTATGTCAAGAAATACAGTAGGGAATTGAAGCAGCCACCTATCGGTAGTTATATATTACAATCAGCAATTAAATAGTACGTTAGTTAGACGCTAGAAGTCATGAATCATATTATCCAAATCTTTAGTCGTTGTCTTTATTCGATTAAGGACATTGGCTTTACCAGACTGAAGAATTACACATGTACTCCATTCGTCCCTTTATTTAAGGTGTATTTGCTTTTTTATAAAATTTCAGAATGTAAGGTGCATTTCTTCTAGTTCCGCATAATTCTCTTGTTAGCCATCCAAAAAAAAAGCAAAGTATCTCTCTCCCAATGATTTGTATATTTCCTTGTTGGAGAAGAAGAAAAGTATCTTTCGGTCGATTGCATGCATCTCTTACTTTTCAGGATCACCTGATTTACTTGCCACTAGCAAACAAATTTGCCACGGGTAATTTCGTCCTAACTTGTCTATACTTATGTGCCTTGGTTACCGTGCCAAAAATAATATACCTTACATAAAGGAACAGAGGGAGTATAATATATGACTAGTAGTAACGAGGATATGATGATATCTCGATACAGCCATGTAGGCAAAGCATTGGCCATGTCACAGGAGGACGATGCACTTTTGGAGGAGGCCAAGGTAGGAAAGGTCCAACATCTTCTTCGTGTGAATTCCTATCCAGAGGAAGTGAGTTAGACTTAAATGTATTTAATATATGATTATTCATATTCTCTATTGTGCTTCAAAATAATGATTATTCTTGTTTTCTTGACAACATCATTTAAATTACATGACTAGATATCTTTATAATTTTTCTTGCGTAGATAATGTTGTTACCCTTCTATAACAACATCCCATTTTTTGGGTATGTTCTTAATAAAGTTGCAATGATTGCCTTGACCTTGTTATGTTTGCATGTCTATGTGTTGAGGTGCTGAAACAGAAAAGTTTTGCTGCCATTTTTCTATTTTTGCCTGAATTAAGTGAGGGTGATAAAATCATAAAATATCTACAATACACATATATATGCAAGTTCTGTGTTATATGGTAATGCTTCATACTATTTTAAGTTACAAAATTATGGGATCCTTTTATACCTTTTCAAACTGCTTTGTTTTGACACTTGTCTTTAGTAGTTTATGTTTGCATTTTGTTGGTTCTACAGGGGAGTAGGTGTCACGGACCTAGCTTAGTCTTTGTCTGTCACTGCGTGATCATCATGTCATCATGTTTAAATTCAATTGTACTTGAAATGGGGATGATCAAACCCTTGCAGATAATTATTTCAACTAGGTTCAAATTTAAATCTGCTCAATGAACCCAAAATGCTCTTTCTAAAAGTTAATGATTTTTTATAAAGGGGAAAACCTCTGCCAAAAATGATGCACATATTTTTAGGACATTCTGAAATTTTGAATTAAACCATATTGTATTTGAATTAGAGCATTTAATTGCTATAAATATTTGAAGTGCTCTAATAATTCTAAAAACTATTGAGGCCTTTGGAAACAATTCAAAAGGTGCCCACAAATAATTTCAGGAGTTTTAGAAATGATTTACTATTTTTACTAAAGCAAAACAAGGAAAGAAAATGTAAAACGGAAAGAAGTGAGTGAGAGAGAGAATAGTACCTGGGCCACTTACCTGGCCTACACTGTGCCGACCCAGCCCACTGGCCCCTGCCAATCATCGCCTTTCTCCCACAAGGCGGACCGCGTGCGAGTGGCCGACGCACGTGAGTATTCGCCGCTCCACCTCCTGGTTGCCGCCGAGCCCCTGGACGCGTGGACGACTTCCTTGGTGTCGTCCCGATCGCCCTGACTCCCTCACTCGCCCCTGCTCTCTCCCTCACTCCCAACGCCATGGCAATGCAATTTCGTCGTCACTATCCATCGCACAAATAGCCACCTCATCTTCCTCGCCCCCGAAGCTGTCCACGAGCTCGGCCACGAAGCTGTCCACGAGCTCGGCCACCTCGTCCATTACCTCCTCACCGAGCCACG
Source organism: Triticum dicoccoides (assembly GCF_002162155.2). Lineage (NCBI taxonomy): Eukaryota > Viridiplantae > Streptophyta > Magnoliopsida > Poales > Poaceae > Triticum > Triticum dicoccoides. The sequence continues at coordinate 825,309,270 of NC_041383.1, read as the reverse complement.
CAACCGGACTCGACCCATAGCGACTTCCCCGACCTCATCTTCAAGCTCCGGCCGTAGAGATCACCACCGCCGCTCCATCGTTGACCGTGTCTCCCCGAGATCGTTGTTTGCCCTGTTCGAACCACCATGAGATCCTGCTACTAACGCATCTCCTCCCCCTGTTAGTTGCACTGCGTAGCGGCCAATTCTACCAGAGCCGAAAGCTCCTCACTGCCGGCCATGTCGCCACCGTGGCTGTGGCCGTGCAAGCCCGCGTCTGAGGTCACTACATTGCTCAACGCACCCCCGGGAGTCGAGCACAACCACCCGCTGCTCCTGCCGCGCACTTTAGTGGTGTATGCATCATCTCACGACTTATTAATCGCGTTGATCTATGTTCAGGAGTTGCAACTTGTTTCTGGTGTTTGTAGGATATGCTGCGGGCTGTACATAGCGCTGACCTTAGGAGTGTGCTATGACACGGTAGATGTAAGTGGCACGGTGTACCTAGTGGCACCCGGATGGTGGGCTTGGGAACCCTGCTCATATCGTTTGAGGCCGTAACGGGAACTTTGGCCGGACTTCCTTGCGGGTCAGTCACAAATAGGTGATAAACCTGGACTCACTACTAGAGAAAAGCTTACCACTAGCGCTTGTTTTTGTGCTACCAGTAGCGCGGGGACCAGCGCTACTGCTACGGTGCTACAGCTATTTTGTAGCAGTAGCGTGTTTGTAGACCAGCGCTACTGGTAAGTTCAACTACTAGTAGCACGTTTTTAGGCCAGTGCTACTGCTAACATTTATGTTTTTTTTATATTTTGGCATTGTACATGTTTAAACAGATATATCTTTTATACAATAACAACTCATCATGAATTAGTCTGTTTAAATAGCATATTCATTACCAGTAGTCATCACCACCAAACAATGTTCGTCAATGAGACATCATATGTATAACAGGTTGGTCACTAGTCATAATCACAACTTCTCATCCACCTCATCAACTCTAACACATTATAGCACATAATAACACATTCTACCTAGGACCTACTCCTCTCATAGGACCTACTCTACCCTCTCTTAGGTAAAATATCATAAAACAATATATGCATTGACTCCTCATTAAGGAAATTGAACTTTCCATAATAAAGAACGGAGATCATCCTGTCTCCAAGTCTTGGCCTGCGCAAAATGTTGCTTCCAAGTAGCTCTCTACGATGGTTGAAACATTTTTTCCAATCATTTATTATCATGGCTTCCCCGCTTTTAGAAATCCGGTATGGACAGGAGTGATGTCACTACTAGAGAAAAGCTTACCAGTAGCACTCGTTTTTGTGCTACCAGTAGCGCGGGTACCAGCGCTACTGCTACGACGCTACAACTATTTTCTAGCAGTAGCGTGTTTCTAGACCAGCGCTACTGGTAAGTTCAACTACTAGTAGCGCATTTTTAGGCCAATGCTACTGCTAACATTTATGTTTTCTTTTTAATATTTTGGCGTTGTACATGTTTAAACATATATATCTCTTATACAATAACAACTCATCATGAACTAGTCTGTTTAAATAGCATATTCATTACCAGTAGTCATCACCACCAAACAATGTTCGTCAATGAGACATCATATATATAACAAGTTGGTCACTAGTCATAATCACAACTCCTCATCCTCCTCATCAACTCTAACACATTATAGCACATAATAACACATTCTACCTAGGCCTACTCCTCTCATAGGACCTACTCTACCCTCTCTTAGGTAAAATATCATAAAACAAGATAGGCATTGACTCTTCATTAAGGAAACTGAACTCTCCATAATGAAGAACGGAGATCATCCTGTCTCCAAGTCTTGGCCTACACACAATGTTGCTTCCAAGTAGCTCTCTACGATGGTTGAAACATTTTTTCCAATCATTTATTATCATCGCTTCCTTGCTTTTAGAAATCCGGTATGGACAGGAGTGATGTGGATACTGTGGCTGACCTGGCCGTGGTGGCCATAAGCTCATAACTTCAACGCGACCTCTTGGAAACATCAGATGAGGCACACAATCCATCGGAATTTTCTGTTCAAAAACATAGTAATAACTTTGTAGTTAGCAATGTAGTTAGCAATGTTCAAAGATGCACGGATGTCGTAATAGTAGAAAATCTTACCATGATATCTCCATTGATGTTACCGTAGCACACCGCGTGCACTAGTGGCACATACGGACCATAATTTTGAGGAATTCGATAATAGCTATTGTAATTCTCAAGATCAGTAAAAAAAGTGATAAGACCATCTTTCTCCTTATAAGTTAATTGTGCTTCATCATTTTAGTAGTAGGTTCTGTCTACCATCTTCCGTACATTTTTTGAAGAATGAAAATAAGCTGTAAAATATTTTGAAATTAACAATATAAATTACTTAGTAAATATGTTTAAGAAACTCACACAGCGGTAGAACTGGAAGCGTGTCAACAAGGACCCAAATGGTCATATCATTTTTGTCGATGTCAGGATCACCAAGATCGAAGGTGAGAAGCATACCCTCATGAAAATCATACGCCTTGGAAAGGGCTTCCCAATTTGGGCAACCAAAATTGGACGAGTTCACAGAATTGTATAGTTTTACAGAAAAATCATAACCATGATGGGTCCTTAGTTGAATTATCTTTGTCTCCGTGCTTTCATGATCTTCAAAACCCATCTTCTCCAAGACATAGCGTCTTGCATGGCATGGGATAAGCTTGTCCAATTATAAAAGACGGAAATTACACGTTGAAGAAGCAGAGAAGTCGTGCAAAAATAACATAAAAAACTTGTCATCGTTGCGTACCGTATCAACATCGATGGTCTCTCGGAGCTTGATGCTGAAGCGCCGACCTTCTACCAGGTGAGACCTGTCGCACATACCGCGCTTATCTTCGCAGTAATCGCACATAGCGAATTCCCTTTCGTCGTCAGACATTTCCTTATAGGTAATTAATAATCCATCATGATTACATATGTATTAGTTTGTAGCACAAATTGCGCTCATCTTTTGCATTCAATAAGCAAATAACTAATAGGTAATTAATAATCCATCATCAAATACATATATAGTAGTTTGTAGCAAAGATCATCATATAATAAGACTAATACATATCGAATAATAGCTCCTCTAGGTTCAGTGGGCCGCGGTGGACACCCAAAGAGAAGGAACCATCACCGGATCATAGCTCCGGTGAGATCCCCAAATAATCTGCCAGGTATTGGAGAACCGGCCGTTCGCCAAGGCAACAAAGTAGCGCTGGACGTGCGCGTTCTCCTCCGTGACACAGTGTTGAACCACCTGCGCGGGGGACTGAAGCCTCTCCACCGATGCAGGCCCACGTGACCACCACCAAAGAAGCTTCGGGTCGACGACGGACTGGCTCCTCACTAAGCTGCGCTCACCAGAAGGTAGCACAACCCAGTACCAACCCGGCGGAGCCCAGTCCCGGACATGGCCCCTCGTCTCAAGCAGGAGTCCTCCGCCGAGTCGACAACGAGGATGCGGGATAGGCATCATCGACGTCGAGAACAAAATGCTTAATTATGAAAACAAAATTAATAAACACTTAGCAAAATTTGACATGACCTTTGCTAAAAACAGGACCAATCGAGCGCCTGAATTTGCCAGAACGTAAACGAATCGACATTTCTGGCAAAACATAGGCCACTCGGAAAAATATGACATGTCCAAAATGTGACATGTTCAAAATATGACATGTCCACTACAAATTTGCCTAAATCAGGAAAAATTGCTTTAACTAAAAAAATAACAACAATTGCTTTAACTAAAAAAATACATAGAATTCTGTTAACTACACCTAAAACAACTAAAACACCTAAAATTCTGTTAACCACACCTAAAACAACTAAACCACCTAAAATTCTATTAACTACACCTAAAACAACTAAAACACCTAAAACAACTAAAACACCTAAAACAAATCCAACATTAGTTTGAGAACACCTACATTATTCTAAAACACCTAAAACAAATTCAACTAAACCTACCTTTTTATCTAAAACACCTACAAATTTAACTAAAACACCTAAAATTCAACTAAAGCACCTACATTATTTAACTAAAACACCTACAAATTCAACTAAAACACCTAAAAATTAACTACTCTCTAGTAACTATAAGTAGGGAGGGAGGAGGAGGAAGGAGGGAGGAGTATACCTCTCGGTGGAGGAGGGCCGGC